>NW_014577460.1:44168-48585 GCF_000485595.1 Priapulus caudatus
TATGAGGCCACGCGCAGGTCAAATATTGCAAAGGAAGCAATGTGGCAGAAATGTACCCTGTAGGACAATCTAAGTTCCTGGTTACACCACAACAAACTGACGCTATCCAACGTAGCGCGAAAACATCGTTGAAGCGATCCTGAATTTTAAATACCCTCTCGCCGAATCACACGAAAAGTCCTTAATGCACCATCGTTTCTTAATTGAATAATCGATCGACGATTCAAATTAAAAACGTAAAACCGTAAAATGAAAATTCAATTTTGTTTACACAACGCAGAGAAAATAGAACCAGCCAGCCGCATGAATAGCAAACCACGAATAAAATTCCAGCCGAATTGCCCACACGCTGCGAGCGCTGCGTGGAGGAAGGAGACGGCGTTGGAAACATTTTGTGTTTTTTTTCTTCGCAAGAGTCGTGACGAAACGCACTTTGTAAAACGCCGAGTCCGTGCACACGGTGCCGCTTGAGTATCTCAAAAACACATCACGTGACGGATTTTTTTAAACCAGACAGTTTTCCTGCTGACGTCACGCGTGTTGTAGCGCGCCTTGCTAATCCGTACGTGACAGTAAAAGGCAGGCATATAAATCGCTTCAGCACTCCTATTATTATATCATAATATATATATACTATATATATATATATAGTAATATGTAATATCATAATATTATATTTATATATATATATATATATATATATATATATATAATACTATATATAAACAACGTGGTTAGTTCGAGAGACTTATAATTATATATAATATATATATATATAATAGTATATGTGTGTCGTGTTGTTGTGTGTGTTGTGGCTGTGTGTGTGTTGTGTGTGTGTGTGTGTGTGTGTGTGGTGTGTGTGTGTGTGTGTGCTGGTGCTGTGTGTGTGTGTGCTGTGTTGTGATGTATGTGTGTGAGTGGCCGTGCGTGCGATGCGTGCATTGTATATATATACGGCTCTCGAACAAACCACAGACGCTGCATACATCCGCCTTGTTAGCACTGTCATCGGTCACGGTGCCGTTGTTGATCGGCAGATTTGGGTGCCGCGCACTGTGTACCTTCACCCTTCATTTTATTTAGCCAAATAGCTATAGAAAATCAAATATTTATGGCGTGTCAAACCAATCCGACGGATGAACGTTCTATGAAGATATAGACCAACGCGTTTGAACGCGAGAGAATGACGTTCATTGTTGCATTCAATATACTGTTTCGCATTCACATATACTGCATAAGTTTTCAGAGTCTATAAAGGACAAATTAACATCTTATTTGGTCATTATAGCAATCCCTGATATGTTGAATAGGCATAAAAGCCGATATCAAGAGCTAATTAATACACAATTGCCTAATGTATTAAGTATAATACACTACATGTGAAATTAGTCTAAAACAGTTAAATTAGTATAATACAATTATTAGTAATAATGTCATTAAGTAATTAATGTAATTATTGCCCGTATCACCTATATGTTATATATATGATGCCTAAACACATGGAAAAACATAAACCGGATCTAAACACATGGCTGTAGGTTATGACGAAGTATATACGGACTCCTCACCACACCACGATCTCGATACTTCACGTGGGAAGGTTTAACGAGGTGGGGTGTCCATGGCTCATTCCCCCACGTACGAATAATACACCACCTCTAATTCCCTGGGTAATTGCCAATCGTCACTCCGGCTTGCCACATGCCCGACCCGGCCCCCCCACCCCACCTTGGTTGTCTTTTCTACCCGCGATCAACGTACAATTAATCTGATTGCTGCATAATTTATTAAGGTTGCGGTTCGGATGCGGTACTTGACTTCCAGGTAATTAACAATAGTTTCAATCCCGGCGCGTGCTTAAAATATACGCGTTCTTCCCCCCCTGCTCACGGTGATTCTGATCAAGAACGTATTAGAAGGTATTTATCCTTCTTTATACGCTCTTGAATTCTACCTCAACATCCCCCGAAAAAAAAAAACGTGAATAGGGCAACTAGCGACCGAAAAGCAGGGATAATTAGATATGCATCCTAGAAACGTTGCGTGCATTGCAATTCAAAAATGCACTGCGGATCGCGCGCCCGGATGACTAGCGTGTATCAGCTACAACGAACTCACAACCGAACAAACCATTTAGTAGTCGACGAATATAGCGAGGAACTGAAAGTAGAAGTTAAAAAAATCAATAATATAAATGTATCTCAATTAAAGTATGAATAATCAATAATCAATAAAATAAATAATATAAAATAATAAATAAGTATAATCAATAAAAAATAGATCGAACACGACGCGGAGTCTCAGAGGGGCTATTTTGAGACGAGACAGAGCTGGGAGCAAGCTCAAACATGTAGAGTAGGAAAGGGAGGTAGAGGGAGAGAGGGAGATGGATGAGGGAGGGATGTAAAATGAGTGATAGAAAGAGGAGAGGATAGAAGGGGAGAGGAAACAAGGCGAACGGGTGAGATTAAGGGAAGAAAGGAAAGGAGACGCGCTTCCCATCCCATTCTACTCCAGTTTTCTTTCTCGTGTTCTTCCACATCCCCTCCTACCGCTACACACCTACCTTTTCCTTCTCGAAACCCATGAGTCGCCTCTTGTTTGCCGACCTCATCCCACAGCTACTGAAGCCTCGTAAATATCAAATATACCAACAGTGATAAGTAACATTCTTCTAAGCGGTGACAACGACGGTTTATTCTAACACAACAATAAAGCACAGTACAGTTACAATGTCAACATACCAGTTGGAGCCAATGGTGGGCCGTTTACATTATGCGCGTCGCCTAATTGGCTGGTGTTATTACGTCGGGTGTATTCAGGCAATCGTTCCTACTCATTCCCACGTTCACTTTCGCTTAATGTCCCGGTTGTCACCCTTTCTTACTCTCCCGATTGCCATCCTTTCTTACTGTCCTCGTCTTGTCTAAGAACAAGTCTCCTCGCCCCTAATGACGTTGCTAATGTGTTTCGCAACGCCCGCGTGATTACCAACCGTTGCCTTTCCCTATTCTGTCGACCCTGCATTTCTATTGTCTGATTCCCTATGTCTCTATGCCTATGACGAAACGCCGTATTACACTACGTACTTTGCGCGCTTCTATATTCTATATTGCCCCCTTATGCATATCCTCTTCCTCCCGACCTTGTTCGCAGCACGCCTTCCCACGTCTTGATTAATATCACTACTTCACTGGTTCATCTCTACTCCTTCTGGTTTCTACCAGTCTCTGCTCACCACTTCCCCCAGCCTCTTCCCCAAGGTTGCCATCGATTTTGCTTATTGTTATATATATATATATATGTGTGTGTGTGTGTTTGTGTGTGTGTGTGTGTGTGTGCGTGCGTGCGTGTGCGTGTGCGTGTGCGTGTGCGTGTGCGTGTGTGTGTGTGTGTGTGTGTATCGGTACTTCGGTGACAACTGTAAAAAATAACCATAATAAAGATGCTATTATCCATTTCTGATCAGCACATCTGAGTATCGCATATAGTCTTTAGCAACAGCCATGCAACCTTATAGCCATGTAACTAACTGTTGGTGGTTGAATGCAGGCGATTGCACAGTAACGACTAGTGTGTTTGCCACTAGTAGTTGCACAGTAAGCGCCACATTTACACTAGAGTTGACGATGATTGATCATGGGTACAATTTGCACCCAGAGAAAAAACTATATTTGCCGTGTACCTTACGGGCGCACAGACTAGATACTCAACAGCAAGAACGTATTGAGTATTATATATATATATGCTCTTGTCAACAGTTATATTTACTCACTGTATATACGATACGGTTAAAACCCAACTGCGTGAAAAAAAATTCTACAAGATAGCACGTGGCAAATAAATGGCGAGCCCTTATTTCACCTCTAATATCTAATATCAACCGTTGAGCATTGAGCGAGTTCCAACAACTGTAGCGAGAGAAAATCATATTGATCGTTTAAAACCTTACACAGGCGCACGACACAGTCTTGTCGTTAATCCAACGAAAGCGTTCACGTTTCACACCGAACGTGTACGGCAAACATTAGTTGAAATCCAGAAATCGGATTGGTGCTGTAGCCGAATACACAAAACATTTGTCCGCAAACAATTATTGCCGGTGTTGCTGCTATCCAACGCCTTTGATATTTAAATCGCCACACGTAAATATTTTGCGTGTACAATGTCAACGGGTATCGGTGCATCCCGCAAAGTTTCACATACATACATAAACGTACCACACCCCTATGTACGGGATTTCCTATTCACTATGACCGTCCCCCGCGCCATGATCCCAATTACATTCTATCAGATTCTATGATATATTAGCCGCGTTCACACATAGCAAGAAATCCGGTATTTAGCGTTCACACGAGGCAAAATGCGCGGTCCAAGAAATACGGTATCTAAACAGATCCGGTATTTGATGTAAATA
>NW_014577460.1:50966-53635 GCF_000485595.1 Priapulus caudatus
TGTGTGTGTGTGTGTGTGTGTGTATGTATGTGTGTGTGTGTATGTGTGTGAGTGCGCGTGCGTGCGTGCGTGCATGTATATATATAGTCTCTCGAACAAACCACAGTACGTGCATACATCCGCCTTGTTAGCCTGTCATCGGTCACGGTGCCGTTGTTTGATCGGCAATTTGGGTGCGCGCACTGTGTACCTTCACCCTTCATTTTATTAGCATGCTATAAAATCAAATTTTATGGCGTCTCAAACCAATCCGACGGATGAACGTTCTATTGAGATATACCACCGTTTGAACGCGAGAGAATTAGCGTTCATGTTTGCATTCAATATGTGTTTCGCATTCACATATACTCATATGTTCAGAGTCTATAAGGACAAATTATACACTTATTTGTCATTATACAATCCCTGATATGTTGAATAGGCATAAAGCCGATATCAAGAGCTAATAATACACAATTAGGTAATGTATTATAGTATAATACACTACAGTGAAATTAGTTAAACAGTTAAATTAGTATAATACATTATAGTATAATGTATTATAGTATTAATGTATTATTGCCGGTATGCACCTATATGTTTATATATATGCTAAACACATGGAAAAACATAAACCGTATGCTAAACACATGGCTGTAGGTTATGACGAGTATATACGGACTCGTCACCACACACGTCTCGATACTTCACGTGGGGAGGTAACGGAGGGTGGGGGGTGTCCATGCTCATTCCCCCACGTACATAATACACCACCTCTTAATTCCTGGGTAATTGCCATCGTCATCTCGGCTTTGCCACATGCCCCCCCCCCACCCCACCTTGGTTGTCTTTTCTTCCCCGATCACGTACAATTAATCTGATTGCTGCATATTTATTCGGTTGCGGTTCGGATCGGTAACTGACTTCCAGGTAATTAACAATAGTTCAATCCCGCGCGTGCTAAAAATATACCGTTCTTCCCCCCTGCTCACGTGGATTCTATCAAGAACGTATTAGAAGGTATTTATTCCTTCTTTATACGCTCTTGATTCTACTCAACAGTCCCCGACAAAAAAAAACGTGGAATAGGGCAACCAGCGACGAATGCAGGGATGAATTAGATTGCATCTAGGAAACGTTGCGTGCATTGCAATTCAAATGCTCGGATCGCGCACATACAGCGTGTATCACTACACGACTCACACCGAACAACCATTTAGTAGTCGACGAATATAGCGAGGAACTGAAAGTAGAAGTTAAAAAAATCAATAATATAAATGTATCTCAATTAAAGTATGATAATCCGATATTCATAAATAAGAAATATAAAATAATAAATAAGTGATAATCAATAAATAATAATTCGAACCACGACGCGGGAGTCTCAGAGGGGCTATTTTGAGCGAGACAGGCTGGGAGCAAAGCTCAAACATGTAGAGTAGGCAAAGGAGCGTAGAGGGGTAGAGAGGGAGATGGATGCAGGGAGGGGAGTAAAATGCACGTGATTAGAAAGAGGAGAGGATAGAAGGGGAAGCGAAACAAGGCGTAAGCGGTGAGATTAAAGGGAAGAAAGGAAAGGAGACGCGCTTCATCCCATTCTATCTCAGTTTTCTTTTCTCGGTTCTTCCACATTCCCGCCTCTACCGCTACACATCTACCTTTTCCTTCATCGAAACCCATGAGGTCGCCTTCTTGTTTGCCGACACCGCGTCCCACAGCTACTAGAAGCCTCGTAAAATATCAATATTACGCTACAACAGCTGATAAGTAACATTCTTCTAAGCGGTGAACGCGGTTTTATTCTAACACAACAATGAAAGCCACAGTACAGTTAACAATGTCAACCATACGCAAGTTGAAACGCCAATGGTGGGCCCGGTTACATTATGCGGTCGCCCTAATTGCTGGTGTTATTACGTCGGTGTATTCAGGGCAATCGTTCCTACTCATTTCCCACGTTCACTTTCGGCTTAAATGTCCCGGTGTGGTTGCACCTTTCTTACTCTCCCGAGATGCCATCCTTTTACTGTCCTTCGTCTTGTCTAAACAAGTCTCCTCGCCCCTAATGACGTTGCTAATGTGTTTCGCAACGCCCCGCGTGATTACCAACCGTTGCCTTTCCCTATTCTGTCCGACCCTGCCATTTTCTATTGCTGATTCCCTATGTCTTATTGCTATTGACGAAACGCAGTATTACTCAAACGTACTTTGCGCGCTGCTATATTCTATATTGCCCCCTTATGCATATCCTTCTTCCTCGACCGACCTTTGTTCGCAGACACGCTTCCCAACGTCTTGACTTAATCTCACTATCTTCACTGGTTCAATCTCTACTCCTTCTGGTTTCTACAGCTCTGCTCACCCACTCCCCCCAGCCCCGGCCCCTCCCTCCCCAAGTTGCCATCCGATTTTCTTATTGTATATTATAATAATATATATGTGTGTGGTGTGTGTTTGTGTGGTGGCCTGCTGTGTCGTGTGTCGCGTGCGTGCGTGTGCGGTGCGGTGCGTGTGCGTGTGTGGTGTGTGGTGTGTGTGTGTGTGTGTGTGTGTGTACGGTTAGCGTCGGTGACAACTGTAAATAACCATAATAAAGATGCTATTATCTCATTTCTGATGCAGCACATCTGAGTATCGCATATAGTCTTTACAACAGCCATGCAAACCATTTATAAGCCGGCCCCGCCATA
>NW_014577460.1:55318-58091 GCF_000485595.1 Priapulus caudatus
GAGAGAAAGAGAGGTAGAGAGAAAGAGAGAGAGAGAAAGGATAGAGAGAAAGAGAGAGAGAGAGAGAGAGAGAGAGAGAGAGACAGACAGGCAGAGAGAGAGAGAGAGAGAGAGAGAGAGAGAGAGAGAGAGAGAGAGAGAAAGACAGATACAGATAGAGAGGGTGTGTGAGAGTCATGTCGTATCGGCGCTCCTTCATCATCATCGTTCTCGTCGCCGCGCTGCTGCTTCTCTTCACAATGCTCGTGGCGCCGCCTGGTGACAGCTTCGCGTTCTCCGCCAACCTTATCGCCAATGCCGACCTGAAGGCGAGGAGGATGCTGTTCGGTGAACGCACCGCGATCGCTGAACAACGCATGAACAACGCTGGTGTTGTTCCTGCCGAAGCGGACTGCGGCGGTGGAACGTGCAAGGATGTCGCTTCTACGGCTGCCAGGACAACGTCGGCAACACTGAACGCAAAGCTTCCCTCTCCCGTGAGGACTACAGCACGCGCAAGCACAAACACCGACCGAAGTGACCAGAACAAACCAGTGGCCGCGATCGCACACGCGAGCACAAAAGCACGCGCGAGCACGAAACAGCAGACGAAAGCGACGACGAAACAGCCGACGAAACAGCCGACGACACAGCCAACGAAAGCGACGACGAAACAGCCGACGAAACAGCCGACGAAACAGCCGACGAAACAGCCGACGAAAGCGACGACGAAGGAAATAAAGACGATTCTTTTCTGGACGCTCTACTATCGCTCGCAGCCGTGGACGGGCGTGGCGAACCTGCTCGGATCGTGCGGCGCCGACGCGCGCTGCGTCATCACGCACAACAAGACGGCGCTGGCGACAGCCGACGCCGTCGTCTTCTTCCCGTTCACGATGCGCGCCGAGGAGCACAACCTACCGGCCGTACACCGACCGTCGCAGCCGTGGCTTTTCTACTCGCTCGAGCCGCCGCCCGTGACGCACCACACGGGGTTTCGCGGCGAGCGCTACCCGGACTTCTTCAACTGGACGATGACTTACCGCCGCGACTCGGACTTCTGGCTACCCTACCGCAGCTACCGCGCGACGACAGCGCCCCGCAGCGGCGTCCGACCGAACTACGCGCGCGGCAAGACGAAACTCGCCGTCGCGATCATCAGTAATTGCGCCGAGGAACGACTGCGATTCGTGCGCCGCCTAGCGGAGGTCGTCCCCGTCGACGTCTACGGACGGTGCGGCAAGGGGAAGGTTTGCACGGAGGCGCGCGGCGCCGGCGCCTGCATGCGAGACCTGCTGCGACCGTACAAGTTCTACATCGCCGCAGAGAACTCGCGCTGCGCCGACTACGTGACGGAGAAATACTGGCGCTCCATCGGCGACGACCTGCAAATGGTGCCCATCGTCGTCGGCCCGCCCGCCGACGACTACGCCGCCGTCGTCATTCCCGGCTCGTACGTGCACGCCGACAGCTTTGAGAGCGTCGGCGCGTTGGGGGCGTACATGAAGCGCGCCGACGCCAACGATACTCTCTATAGCGAGTTGTTCGCGTGGAGGGAGCGCTATGTACCGATAGCCGGCTCGTACACGCGCGCCTGGTGCGAGTTCTGTAAGGCGCTACACGAGTCTCCCGTCAGACGGAGAACCTTCCCGAACTTCGGCAAGTGGTGGGAGGGCTCGTGTAAGTGAGGAAAAGGAGAAGGAAGAGGGAGGAGGAGGAGGGGAGGAGGAGGAGGAGGGGGAGGAGGAGGAGCAGGAGAAAGGGAAGGAAGAGGAGGGGGAAGAGGAGGAGTAAGGAGGCGAAGGACGAGAGGAAGGAGGGAGGAGGCGGAAGACGAAAGGTAGGAGGAAAAATAAAAAGAGAGGGGAAAGAGGAACGAGGAGGAAGCATAGGAGAATAAGAAGCAAGAACAGGAGGAAACAGAAATAGAGGGAGGAAGGGGAAGGAAGGAGGGGGAGGAAAAGGAAGGAAGAAGGAGGGGGAGGAAAAGAAAAGAAGAAGGAGGGGGAGGAAGAGGGGGGAGGATAAATGAGGAGGGAGAAGAAAAGAAAGGACGAGGAAAAGGAGAAGGAGGAGAAGGAGAGGGACTAGAATGATGAGGAAGTAGAGGAGGACGCGTAGACTGACGCCGCACGTCGTTATGTGGCTGGGCCCACAATGTCGGTTGACTGTCCACGAGATACACGGAGGGAGTCTAGAGGACATTGGTCTATAGAGGAGCTTGGCGGATCTGGGTTTCCGTTGGCATAACGTGTTAATTTCCGCTAATTGCATTAATTCCTTTTGAGTAGGGAAATATTAATTATAAATTTTTAATTTTATTCATAATATAATAATATTATATTATATTGTATTATATATATATATATACATTCATTTTTCATATTCATATCTTTTTGTTATAAATTTCATACCTAAGTATTCCATATACATATATACTGGTAAAAATGACATGCTCGGACCAAAACCAAGCGAAACGATGGACAAGTTCCGATATTAGGAATATTAATCTTTGTAGTGAGGAATTAAAGTTAATGTAAATATTATGTGAGGAATTAAAAAAGATGTAAGTATTCTGAAATGGTTCACTTTTAAAAAAGGGGAAAAAATCATCCCCAAATATTTCGTCCTCGACTTCATTCATGGCCACAGACATACGTTTTAGTGATTAATGATATTCCTTCTCCGAGAGGTAGCCACGTGCAGGCTTAAGCGTGAGGTTGACTTCAGCATGTGTATGTGTGTGTGTGCGTGCGTGTGTGTGTGTGTGCGTGTGTGTGTGTGTGTGTGTGTG
>NW_014577460.1:63072-65793 GCF_000485595.1 Priapulus caudatus
TCCTCCTCCTCCTCCTCACTCCGCCTCCTCCTCCTCCTCCTCCTCCTCCTCCTCCTCCTCCTCCTCCTCCTCCTCCTCCCTCCCTCTCCTCCTCCTCCTCCCTCCTCCTCCTCCTCCTCCTCCTCCTCCTCCGCCTCCTCCTCCTCCTCCTCCTCCTTCGCTCGCTGTTACGCATCGTGACGGTATCTCCGTGCGACATCTACACCTACGCTTCCATTACAGACTGTTTCGACTCCGCCAACGACGTCGAGAAATGGCACCCGGTGAGCGTTCTGCGGCAGTCTAACCCGCGTCTTTCGTCGCGGCGCGCATTTTCTGCGTTTTCTTCGCGTTCTTTAGATGTCGTCGCGTCGTCGGTGGTTTTTTTTGTTCTGCTCGCCGCGAGCGGGAGATCGTTATCAAAAGCATTATCATCGCAACAACGAGATGTCATCAGTGATGAGAGTCTGAGACGAAATAGAAAAAAAACGATGCAGAAAAAAATGATGCAGAAAAAACTCCCAAATGCAGAATAGAACGATGCAGATAAAAAAACAAGACGGAGAGAGAGAAACCGCCGTGGATGTGCGTCGCGCTCTTGCAGCCGAGAATTCAGCGCGCGAACATAATTATAGCTTTCAGATCGGCCTTGTGGGCACGTGATTGAGACGAAGAGAGCGTGCGGAATACACTATGAGGAATTACTCCGGAATAAATCAAAAAGACGTAATTTTATAAAAGCGCGTACGCAGCGATGCGGCTCCGTAAGTAATTGTTTATTTTGATTACATTAAAAAAAGACGACAGACTTCGATGTTTAAGAATAATCGTGTTTCCTGTTTTATTGAGTGTTAGTCTATCTCATCATGAACGGTTGAAATGATTAGGAACGAAAGCGCAGGACCAGTTATCTTATTCAATCCGTGTTTAAAGTAGAAGTACAAAGAATATAAGCTAATATAGCACGTAGATAAATACTTTCGTCTTCGGTTCACGTGAACTACTTTACCTCTACTGTAAACAGTAAACTGAAGATGACTAGGCGCATGTAAACTAAGCATTTTAGTCGGTCGTAGCGAGGGGTGAAGGGGTGAATAATGTATAACACACACACGCACGCACGCACGCGCACATCCGCACGCACGCACAGACATGCAGACATAGATACAGACTGACATACAGGTATACAGACAGACAGGCACACACACGCACGCACACACACACACCCGCGCGCGCGCACACGCGAAGTCAAAATAGAAACACTCGACCGAACACTCGAGACGATCGCGACTTAAAATTAATTAAAAACGTAATCTTCATCGCCAGCAATTAACGTGCTTCTCGCGTGCTATAGACAGACAACAACAGCATAAACCGATTAACGCCCCACGCGCGCGCGCACCCCGATCTCTCCATAGCTAATATAAATCCTCCATTCGCGATCAACGATACGACCGTATCGTTCACCTTTGTTGCTGCAAGCGCGCCACCAACCCAGAAAGATTAAAGCCATAATTACGAAAATTCGCCAGTGTTTTCACCACTTTCCTGATACCTACACAGTTGTTGCGTGGGTAACAGCAATTGTCTAGAGTAACGATAAAATGTCTTAAAACCTTCGTATTCACCAAAACATGCACTTTTCGAACTAGTTTGGCAAACGATCGTTTGCTGTAGTCTTGGGACTAGAGATGATACAGAACAATAATACTAGAACAATGATACCGCAAGCGCGCCAACAACCCAGAAACGGCCAAACGGCATGTTCTCGCAGCAAAATGCATAGAATGATATACCTACTGTGAGCTTATCCATGTTGCAAAAATTCACTAAAACTGATTTGTATTGCTACTTTCATAACATTTCTTCACACAATCTAAACGAGAGTACGTGTCTTACGAAAGTAGCACCACAGTGATGTTTACACATCCGGGACACAGCCGAGCGATCGTTAACTGTTCTTTTCTATGATAAAACAAGTTATAATTAATTATTATATGTTTGTTCAGTACAAAATTGTGAAATTTGCTTAAATCACATGTTATCCACATTACTTATGCAATCAGCAAACAAATATATAGTGTTTTCTCTCCAGGGACTATTTGCGCTAGCGTATCCCCTTCACTCAACATAATTTATGTATGTCTATACGCCGAAACTCTGGCGGACATTGTTTCATAATCCTCCTTTTTGAAGCACATTTCTGGCTTAATAAGTACATTTCGTGATATTTGCATACTGCAAGTATGCCCACAGTCGGTGTATGTATCCTTTTTGTTGCGAGGTTTATCCACTTTAAACTCGCTTTGTTATTGCGGTTACGATTGGAATCGCTGGTGCATGCGTACAAACATGGGGCTGATGACGCATTCCGACTCACTCAAGAACAAATGCAAAATACGAATCTTTAAAGCCGCACAATGCGCATCCGAACACTAATTTCTCCAGTACTAGACTAGCAAATACTTCGTGTCATGCATAATCACACTACCTTATGACAAAATAAACTCTAGTTCCTCCCATTTCACTGCGCGTTGTCTTATAAAAGGTATTTGAAAATACCTCCAATGTTGTTCAAATTAATTCTCCGATGTTGTTGACATTTTCGCGTTGCCCTGCCAAGCAACCGCACAGCGGTGCTGCGGTACAGCGGTACTCAAAGATAAAAACATGTGACGTCACCAAACCGCTTCGAGGCTAAATTGTTTGGCAAATAAGTCGGCGTTAGCGCCAGAATGCCAG
>NW_014577460.1:66453-69494 GCF_000485595.1 Priapulus caudatus
CACACACACACACACACACACACACACACACACACACACACACACATACACACACACACAACATCATAGTAGATGATATTATATGGGGCGCGGTTAGATGTCAAGCAGTCAAACACTAATTGCAACACGTTGCGTTACGTCCACGCACAGATATCAATATTGATTCAGGGACCTCGTATATCTACTGAGACAACTAAACAACAGCTTATTTTGATATGACATCGCCTGTCAGGTAATCAGCAGGGGAGGGGGAACTACAGTGAAAAAAATACACGGGGGCTCGGGGCGATTTAGCCCCCGAAATGGCAAAAAGAGCCCCCGTAAATTTGCATAGAGTTCAATGCAAACCAAATTTTAGAGTGCTATTTTCATGCACGCAAGCCTGAAAAGTTGCCCCCGAAAAATTAATTTTAATTTTTTCCCTGGGGAACTATAAATGTTATAGAGTCACATCGCTACCGACCACGTCGCATACGCGATCACCGACATACGTCACGCCCGTCCACGTGTCTACACGTCTGTATGTCTACGTGGTACGCGCGAGAGATTACATATTATACGACAACTCCCGTTTATAGAAGCGGTAAAATACAAAAAACACGCGCACGAACACATGCACCTGCACGCACACGCTCGCGCGCACAGATACACGCACCTGCACGCACACGCGCGCGCACGGACACATCGACACAAACACCCACATAGACACACGCGCGCGCGCACGCACGACAAACATACCTAAAACAAACATACCCATACAAACAAACACGCGCACACACACACACGCATCCAGCCACTCACGTACGCATGCATGCACGCACGCACGCACGCACGCACGCACGCACGCACGCACATACACACGTAAGACACATAACCTCTGCATGCTCCTAACCCAGGAACCAAGGAAAGATTTGGTGTGCAATACGCAGTGAGTAATTCGGCTAACTCGCAACACACAGATCTTACAGACGCCGAACAACAGCTGCTCAGAACAGACGCATACTCGGCTCAAGGCTCAATAAAAGTCCCTCAATCAAGCGCTACGTGCATGCGCGCGCTATTACATATTAAATTCTCGTTTACAATAAGCACACCAGCGCTTGTCTGCGCTTCTCTCGCTCGCGGCTAGCTGCATCTGACTTCTCAGGGGGAGGGGACCGAGCAGGTTGAACAAGAAACAAAAGAAATACCGGATTCGAATCTGAACCGAAAGCGCCGAAGAGCGGAGCAAATATGAAGCAATGTGAGACCCTATACTATCGCGTCCGGAAACCCGAGCCGTTCCCAGCGACATCTTTCGGCGGGTTTTGTTAAGAACCGCAGGAATGCTACGCGTCACACTTGCGCACCCACCGCAGGCACAGAGAAACACTAATTAAAAATTGATTATGAGAATAGTAAATCGCTTTAATTGACAGGCATGCAAATTATATTTGCATTTTCCCCACGACGCAATTTCTTTTAATTAATATTACACCCGCTTTCTTACGCAGTACCAAGGGAACGCATCCAATCCCTTTAATTATCATAGTTACGTGCTTATGCGGTTCGACTCTAACGCCGGTGTTGTATGATGGCCTAGAATAGCTAGACGTGATGCGGCCATGATGCCGAGGCGCGCCGAGGATGGACACTTTGTGTCTTGAAATCACAGCCTACGCCGCACCCGTGGTTTATAAATTTGAACGGCAGGACCCATTACAGCACCAAATCGCCGATCTCAGGAACTAGGGCATTCTGCTAGGCTAGAACTAACCTGTATAATACAGTCGTTATGTTCTGCACGGCTACACTAACCCCCCCCCCTCTCTCTCGCTCTCGTTGCCTCTCCTCCCTCTTTCTCTCTCTCTGTCTCTGTCTCTCTGTCTCTCTCACTCTCACTCACTCACTCACTCTTTCACGGCCTCTCTCTCAACTAGAGTTTATTTTGTCATAAGGTAGTGTGATTATGCATGACACGAAGTATTTGCTAGTCTAGTACTGGAGAAATTAGCGTTTGGATGCGCATTGTGCGGCTTTAACGAAAGTACGTAGTGCAGCGATATCACGATACGGCCGTGAGGAAGCACGCAAACAACACCCTCCACCTCCTCCTCTCTCGTCTTATTCAACTACTCTCTCTCTCGTACTACTCTCTCTCTCTACTCTCTCTCGTTATTATTCAACTACTATCGGCAACCGCCAGTAAAATATACGGTCGCCATATCTATTAAAATTGTATACGTAATGCGTTGCCGCGAAACTGGAGCGTGTTTTGCGGCGAACTTTTTCCGCCGGTGTATATCTATAATCTGAATATCTCTCTCGCTATAATCGAATCGACAGATAATAGCAACGAGAGGGGTGGGGGAGGAGGGTTCGACTTTCGCGAGCAAACGCAGACGTCGGCGTCGTCGTCAAAGCAATTGACGACGACTACTGCAAATCATCGGACCGCGTTTGACGTGTTGCCACGCTAGATAGAGACATGGACATGAATATATTACACACACACGCACGCACGCCCGCACGCACACGCACGCACGCACGCACGCACGCACGCACGCACGCACGCACGCACGCACACACACGCACGCACGCACGTACGGTGGCCCATACGAACAAAACACAAGTACGCGGGTTAGCATGTTGGCAAACATATTATATAAAGTTCGAGACGAAGCAAATAAGTTTCAAGACAAACACATTTACGGACGCCAACTGCAACTTCATTTGAACGCAACACATATTCGCAAGTACGCAAGTAAACAAGTTGGCAAAGCAACTAAGTTTCCTAAACGGAAATAGGTGGCAGCACATTGGTGGTGGGGGAGGGGGTTTTGGTGTGCAAAACGAAATTTCGAGGGTGGGGGGGGATGGGAGGTGGTGGAAGGCGCTAGTGCTGCCACCAATTTCCGTTTTGCAACTTGCTGTGTGCTTGCGTACTTGTCTTTGCGTGCATGCGTACATGCGTGCTTGCGTGCTTGTGTTTTGTTCATATGGGCCACCGTACGCACGCACACACACAAACACACACACACACACACACACACACACACACA
>NW_014577460.1:73363-80913 GCF_000485595.1 Priapulus caudatus
CGACCGACCGACCGACCGACCGACCGACCGACCGACCGACCGACCGACCGACCGACCGACCGACCGACCGACCGACCGACCGACCGACCGACCGACTAACCAACCAACCAAGAAACTCAGCAAACATACAACTAACCATCCACCCAGTCAAAACCATTCTAACAGAACAAACAAACAAACAATCAAACGATCGGTCAAACAACAAATAACCAAACATACAAAACAAACCAGAAGGTGAAGAGATCAGTATACACAAGAAATCGAACAGGAAACATCTCAACAGCATACGAACGTGCAAAATACATTTCACTCGCCGACGTAGCAACCAGCATAGGTGGCGCGAGCGTCGCGTATAGTACGCACGCTACAGCCCCCAGGTGTCCGATCCGCGGCCATAAACCATGATTGCGACGTTATGAACTATACAAAACACATTGACGCAGGTGCGTGTCATTAGGCCATCGGTCATGGCCTGTGCTGGGTCCGTAAGGATCAAGTCACATTAAATGTTTCAAATCAATTTTTGATCATCGAGGATAATAAATTGCTAACGACTCTGGGGCGGAGAAAAACCCCGGCCCGCCTGGAGGGTCCGTATGCGTATATGATTAGAATCAGAAAGCTGCTGCTGTTGTTGTTGTTGGTGTTGTTGTTGTTGCTGTTCTTGCTGCTGCTACTACTTCTGTTGCTGTCGCTGCTGCTCCCGCTACTACTACCAGGGGTTAATAATGACAAATAATTTTCAACTTCTATTAATAATACTGTTGTTGCTGCTGTTTCTGCTGCTGCTGTTTCTGCTGCTGCTGCTGCTGCTGTTGTTGCTACTGCCCCTGTCGCCGTCGCCGCAGCCGCCGCTACCACTACCACTACTATCACTACCGCTGCCGCTGCCGCTGCCGCTGCCGCTACCGCTACTACTACTACTACTACTACTACTACTACTACTACTACTACTACTACTACTACTACTATACTACAGCTGTCTCTGCTGCTGCTGTTGTTGTTGTTGTTGTTGTTGTTGTTGTTGCTGCTGCTGCTGCTGTCGTTGTTGTTGTTGTTGTTGCTGCTGCTGCTGCCACTGCTTTACAAAATGCGCGTGACACGAGAATGTGATTTAACGTAAGGGTTACCCCGCGTTATTCCCAACACGTTTGCTTCCCCCAAGTACACCATATAGTAGCATTCAAAGGTATATTTTTAGCACTTTGCTGTTTCTTAAAAGCGAAGACATCCAATTTGCAAGCTATCTCGAGAATCAAAACATCACCGGATATATATATATATATATATATATATATCCATGTACTGTGTACCTATACGCTATAGAAGGACGACATCCATGAACTGAATTAGCTCAGAGGGGCTACGCACAGATCGGTGAACTCTTGGACCCCCCCCCCTCCCCCTACATCTACCACGACCCTCTATGCCTATGACACGAGCACGGCCGCTCCAACGAGGTCTCTATCTAATTAGTCCAACGACGTTCTAATTATGCAGGAGGGACTTCTATTAGTGTTCAATCGATGTCGTAATTCGCCTGGAGACGACCGGTCCGTATTGTGACAACCGCGGAATCCTAATTCGTTCTGGGCCACGATGTCTCTTAGTGCGATGCCCCCCCCCCGCGAGACATTCAGACATAGTGCACGATCATCCGCGCGCTTAACTTCGCTTTGGAAAGAAATGCAGCTCCGGACACAGTGTCTAATTTCCGCGTTCTGTCGGGCGACCCCAGGAGCGGTAAGCCTTGCCGTCTTGCTATTTGCCTGGTTAGAGAAAATGTTTCGTAACCCTAACCCAGCCATACACCTAAGTGTGCTAACCGTAAGCTGAGCCTAACCATACTCCAACTCAACCCAACCTTGTAATCCTCCCATACCCTAACCCCTTACTTAAGCCCCATCCCAACCCCACCCTAAGTCTACCCTAACCCTAATCTCCACCCCAACCAAACCCACGCCTAGACCCAACAAATACCTACCCTAGTGCCAACCCTAAACTCCTAACCTAGTTCTCAATTCCAACACTTAACTCTAACCCTACCCCTAGGTTAACCCACCTAACCACCGCCTAAGCCTAACCCTCACCTACATGCAAACCCCAACATAACCTTACCCTAAACCTAACTTCCTACTGCAAACAACGTCCCTTAATTGCTACGCGTATAACAGCCGAAGCTAAACGCCATTACATTGCTGTTCGCGTGTGTGGTTAAACGTATCGGGGATAGAGTTGAGTTACAAGCTGGCACGCACGCACACATAGACACGCCGCACGCACCACCACCCACCACGCCGCACACACCACCACCCGCGCGCGCACGCACGCCCAGCACACACACCACGCACGAGCACGCGCACACGACGCACGTGCACGCACGCGCGGCGCACACACACAACACGCACACCATATATATACTATACCGCGTACCTAGTAATACTACCTGTATATACATACCTTGTCGCGGGAGTCGTCGGCTTTCGATATTGATGCTCAACGAAAACGAGATTCGTCACATTCTCGGCCTCGTGCCTAACCCACACGCTGTCCATACTTTCGTTCCTGACAGCGCGATTCTTCTTCTCTCTCTCTCTCGTACCGAAGAAACTACGGCCGCGAATAATCTCGCGCATTTAAGCGTACGTTCACGAGCCTTTGAACTCGTCCGGTCCGGCGTGTGAAAGTGGTCATGCTTTTTTGCGCCAATACTAAAAGCTTTTTAATTAGCTTCGTCTGGACTGCAGTGAGAACTACACTTAATAGCATTGGCAAAGCGTGCGCGCGTGTGTCTGCTGCGTGCTCTGTACGTGCGTGTGTCTGTGCGTGTGACTGCATGCTCGCGTGCGCCGCCGTGTGTGTGTGCTTGTGACTGTGGCGTGCTCCGCGTGACGAATGCGTGTGTCTGTGCGTCGTGACTGTGCCTGCCTGCATGAACGTGCGTGTGTCGTGTGTTGGACTGTGCGTACATCCGTGAGATACCGTGTTCGTCCGTCCGTGCGTTCTTCGCGTGCGCGTGTCTGTGCCATGTAGAACTATTCGTGCGTATGTTGCGCTGCGCGTGTAATGTGCACGTGACTATCCGTCGCGTCTCGTGCGTCTCGTGTGTCTGTGCGTGCTGTGTGTCTGATGCGTGAGTCTGTGCACCGCGTGCGATGCGTCCGTCAATGTGTTTTGTCCGTCCGTGCGTGCGTAATGCGTGCGTCCGTATGGTGCCAATAGATCAGCGGACGCCAACACTCAAAATGGTTTCATCTACTGCCGTTTCTTATTACAGCGTAGATGTGTCCTGTGTGGGGAATCTGAAATAGAGTGGCATGTGTCAATGTGGTCATATGGAGGATCAAGTGAGCAACGGAGGGAGTGGATCAGGATAACGTAGCGAATTCCCGTAATTAACTCCCCACGGCCAGATCCTTAACCAATTCAGGAAGCAGCAGCGCGCAGAAGCAGAAGCAGTAACACAGCAGCAGCAGCAGTCAGCAGCAACAGTAATAGTAGCAGCAGCAGTAGCAGCAGTAGCGGGCAGAGCAGTAGCAACAGCAGCAGCGGAACATAGTAGCAGAACAGAAGCAGCAGCAGCAGCAGCAGTAACAGCAGTGTAGTAGTAGCAGAAGCAGAACGCAGCAGCAGAAGTAGTAGTCATGGTTCGACACAGTCCTTGAAAGGTTCTTGAATTTGAGGGAGCTCGCTTGAAAAGTACTTGTAATTACGTAATGTTGGATTTTGTTTCTTGAAAAGTCCTTGAAAAGTGCTTGAAAAGTCCAGAAGCAGGAAGCAGCAGCAGTACCGCAGCAGCAGCAGCAGCAGCAGCAGCAGCAGCAGCAGCAGCAGGCAGCAGCCAGCAGCACACGCCTAGTATGCTCCGGGCCCCTTAACTATAAGCTTCACCCACATTTCCGATGCTTGCTTAATTCAAGCAGACGTGATTTCTCGTGTTTTCAATCTGCCAAAATGAACGTCCAATGATCACGACAAAAAAACGCGCAAGAATTCGAAATTTTTTTCATACTCACGATGTTCCGTGGGATGGCGTTGTCGGTCGCAAGCAGATGGAATACTGACATGCTGCGCCAATTGACGCACTTGACGCCAATCAACCAATACTGTGACTTGTATGCATTCCATATAAAACGTAGCTACGCTGTACACACACCACATCCACGCCGCGCATAAGCGCGACACCACACACTCTTCCTCTCCTCGTCCTCTCTCTCTTCTCTCTCTCTCATCTCTCTCTCTCTCGCCTCAGCAACACAGGCGGCACGCGAGGCGGCGCGACGCACTTGGGTGTTGTGTCGGGCGGTGCGAGTTGCCGGCTTCGCGACGCCACATGTCGTTCCCCGGTGGGGCGTGTTGTCGCGACGCCGTTGCGTTGTTCGTCTGTGTTTCGGCACACACACAACACACTTACAGCATCGCACCACCTCACACACATCCTCCACCATCACACAACCACATATTATAATAATATTCTATATATATACACGGCGCGCGCGCGCACGCACACCCACGCGCGACGCGGTACATCAAGCCACACACATACACACATAACACACACACACACACAACCACACACATCAGGACACACCGGGGCGCACGGCCACACACACCTAACACACAGCCCACACCCACGCCCGCACCGCCACACACATCTTTTCTGGGCATTTCATCTAGCTTTCTCACTGGCTGTGCTGCCATGGGAAGGGGGGGGCTGAATGCACTAACGCTTCCCTCTCCCTCTTCCTGCGCTACGCTAATTCAATCGAAAGCGCGAGGCGATGTCATTCCATTATGTCTTTTTCGTCTTGCTATTATTGTATGTATTTATTTCAGGGCCGTCATGGGGAAGCAAGAGGCGCCTTGTAATTTTGCTTTTAGACCAATCGTAGATATTAGTCGTAGACGTAGCAAAATGACGAGCTGAGCCCCGGTTAACTGCCAGCGCAATCAGTACTGGTGGCTTCCCACCCACTCTAAAGAAGAGTGATCATGACGCTGTACGTAGTGTCTGTGTGCTGTGGGTGTGCGTGTGTGCGTGTGTGTGTATTGTGGTGTGTGTGTGTGTGTGTTGTGTGGTGTGCTGTGGGGGCGTGTTGTGTGCGGCGTGCGTGTCGTGTGCGTGTGTGGCGCGTGTGTGTGTGCGTGCATCGCGTGTACCGTGTCTCTAACGTAGACCTGTTTACTGTCGTCACAGCGTCCGCTCCTGCAGTATTCTACTCGCTACACAACATGCGTCCCTCGCTTCATTATCCTCCTCTTTTCGACCGCTCTCATTTCGGGCTCGTGCATCAGGTTTCGCGACGCTTCTCGATTCTCTGCCTTGTTTGGCATTCCTCGCCGCCTATCGTCGCAAGCTGTAATGGTTTGGTTATTGCCTCGTGTCGCTGAGAGCAACCTATAGGTACCTAGCCAGGCCTTTTTTTTCAGCCCTCACGGGTTTCGAGCACGAGGCCACGAGAGTCCGCGGACTCCAGGGTTCCGCGTGGTCCATGCAGGTGCGCTGCTCATGAATCAGTTAAGTCTCTCCTATACGGCACCCTCTCGTTGATGCGGTTTCGTGGTGTGCTGTTCGTGCTGTGTGTGTGTAGGCCCGCACCGAGCCAGCCTGTTATACAAATGTATACATTTACAGTACGCGTTGGCGCGATCGATTGCATGCACCAACTCGCTTCAGGCCCGTCAGTCAGCAGCCACTCGCCTAAGCGCGATTCCAGCCAGCGCAGTCAGCACGAGCCAGCTGTAATACACATGTCATAATGTTACAACGTCGCGGGAGGTATGCCCTCTTTGAGTGCCCTCTGTCTAGTTTGCTTATTGCCTTTAGGTTGCGCGCGTGTGTGTGCCGTCTCATTACGCTATAGACTTGTGTGGTGCATACGCGGCATAACTGCGATACGATGTGCCGAGTCTTGTGATTTGAGTTCCTTCTATAGGACATGCATTTCGGTTGTTGTGTTGTTGTTTGTTGTTGTTTTAACTGATGATGGCGTCAAGAGGATGTTGATCAGGTTCTGTCATCAACAGCTAGCATCACAATCTAAATCAGCCCTCGCCCTACACGGGCGACCGTACGTGCGGGGTCTTCGACACGCGAGAAGAAGAGAGAGAGAGCAAGAGAAAGAGCAGAGAGCAGAGAGAGAGAAGAGAGAGAGAGAGAGGAAGAGAGAGAGAGAGAGAGAGAGAGAGGAGAGAGAGAGAAAAGAGAGAGAGGCGAGAGCAGAGAGCAGGCGAGAGAAGAAGAGGCGAAGAGAGGGAGAGAGTGAGAGAGTGCGAGAGAGAGAGAGACAATGAGAGAGAGAGAGGAGGGCGAGGGAGAGAGGAGCAGGAAGAGAGAGAGAGAGAGGGGGCGAGAAGAAAGAGGAGAAAGAGAGAGCGAGAGACGAGAGAGAGAGAGAGAGAGACGAGGAGAAGAGAGAGAGAGCAGAGCGAGAAGAGAGAGAGAGAAAGAAGAGAGAGCGAGCTACGAAGCAGGAGAGAGAGAGGGAGAGACGAGAGACGAGAGAGAGAGAGGAGAGAGAGAGAGAGAGAGAGGATAGAGGAGAGAGAGAGAGCGAGAGAGAGAGACGAGAGAACAGAGAGAGAGAAGACCGAGAGTCGAGAGAGAGAGAGAGGAGAGAAGTGAGGGAGAGAGAAGAGTGAGGGAGAAGAAGCAAGAGAGAAAGAGGGAGAGAGAGAGAAGAAAGGGCGAGAGAGAGGGGGAGAAGAGAGCAAGAAGAAGCAGGAAAAGAGAGAAGAGAGACAGAGAGAGAACGAGAGACAGAGAGAGAAGCCGAAGCCCACTCTATGAGAGAGAGAGAGAGAGAGGAGAGAGAGAGAGAGACGAGAGAGAGGGAGAGACGAGAGAGCAGAGGAGGAGAGAGAGAGAGAGAAGAGCGAAGCCGCAATCTAAGGGAGAGAGAGAGAGAGAGAGAGATAGAGTAGAGAGAGAGAGAGACGGAGACGAACGACGGGGGAGAGAGGAAGAAGAGAGAGAGGAGAGGAGAGAAAGAGAGAGGGGAGAAAGAGAAAGGGATGAGAGAGAGAAAGAAAATGAAAGCGAAGCAGATCTAGAGAGAGAGAGAATGAAGAGAGGGAGAGAGAAAGCCATTAGAGGAGAAGAGAGAGAGAGAGAGAGAGAAGAGAGAGGGAGAGGAGAGAGAGGGAAGAGAGATTGAGGGAGAGAGAGGAGAGAAAGAAGAAGAAAGAAAAAAGAAGAAGAGAGAGCGAGAGAGCGCCAGAGAGCGCGTGGCGCGAGGAGAGAGAAGAGGAAATTCGAAAGCCAGGCCGCATGACAAACATAGCCGTACTTGATCTAATGTCGTTGTTATGGAGTGAAACGTAAGTATTGTAGCCTAACTTGTGGCGTAGGACGCGCTTGGAGTTGCACGTAATTATTGCACAAATTCAACAGAAGTTGTCTCTCCTGACGAAAAGCCTCCTCCCTCCGGTAGCACGTGCTTCCCTAAGGGGTGCTCCCTATATATGTATATATGATATACATATATATATACTATGTAATATATATATATTTATCCGGTATTGTTTTGCATTCTCGAGACTAGTGCAAC
>NW_014577460.1:80938-83750 GCF_000485595.1 Priapulus caudatus
ATTTTAATTAATTAATTAATTAATTAATTTTTCCACTTAATAAATTAATTAATTAATAAAAAATTTCACATTGAGAGAATTCAAGCTGCCTTGCGGAGGTTCTGCTTCTCGAGTGCTCAGTTATTAATTATTATTATTATTATTATTATTATTATTTCCAAAGTGGATCACGGAGTAGCCGGTGGCTTCTGGGTTGGCCGTGTCCAACTTGCGACATAGGGATTCAATCAAAGATTTTGCGCTTATTATTCCTATTATAATTATTGTTATTATTATTATTATAATTATTATTATTATTATTTGAGTATATTTATTTTTGGATGAATTCGTTTATATGTTTAACCCGTTAGCAACAGTTTTGAACAGCTGGTCTAGTTGTTGCTTTGTCAAGCTGAATGACGATGACTTGAAAATTAATTTACTTCCATATTATTAGCATGAATTCCGATGAACTTATTTCAATTGTTATTATTATTTTCATGGATCCGGATTAGTGCGAGCGTGCAGGTGGGGGAGGACTGTGGCATTAGCGTGGTTGCCCCTTAGCCTGTGGTTGCGTGTTTGTAAGTCTACAGCCAGCGCACCTAGCGGAAGTGAACTGAAACGTGCATGGTAACACACAAACACACAAACCAACACTCAAAAACTCGCCGGTGAAAACATAACCCCCGCCATGCCCCTGGCGGAGGTAATTATAATAATAACCAAGAGATTTATCTTTTACCGCGGCTAATCCCGCCCAGTAACCATGTCGCCGTGTCTGAAATCTGTGTCAGAGTCTATATCGTATACGCGAGTGAAAGTACTGACGACAGATAGAGACGATGATGCTATCGTGTCGATATTCCCACGCTAATCCTTGTCGTGCCCTTCTCGCATCCGGTGACAAACAGACATTTCATCGTTGCTACAGAGCACGTATATCATATATGATATACGTACCTATCAGGGGTTAATAATGACAACTGGTGCCTGGTGCATGGTGCATGGTGCCCTGGTGTCTATATGATATACGTAGGGGGCCTACTCTTGTTGCAATCATTCTGGACCGAGAGCGCGAGCGTCACGTGACGGTCCTAGCTGCGCATGCGCAGGAAACTGTTCGACGCCGAGGGAAATATCTCCCCCTGCCTGCGAACTGCAATTACGCGGTATAAGCTCTTCGTGCTAATTGTGCAGCCTCGCGGATTGAGAGATGGGGCGACGCTAAGAGAGAGTGGCTGGGCGATGTCTGCGCGCGCGCGTGCGTGCGTGCGTGCGTGCATGTGTGTGTGTGTGTATGTGTGTGCGTGCGTGCGTGTGCGTGCGTGCGTGCGTGCGTGTGCGTGCGTGTGTGCGTGTATGCGTGTGTGTGAGGATGTTGACCGCTGTCAGTATCTTATAGATAGAGAGCTCCGCAGAGTAGTGAGTAGCGCACAGTAGCGTAGACAACTCATTATCTCCCGAGCACGCATCGTCGGTGATTGCACCTCGCTAATCATCGTCAGTGACCTGCTGACCTGCTACTGCCTTTATCCCGAGAGTTATGAAGCTGCTTCCGAACGTGTCTGCGTCCTGGTCTGTTTGTCTCTCTCTGCCTGTGTGTGTGTGTGGGGGGGGTATGTGTGTGTGTGTGTGTGTGTGTGTGTGTGGGAGAGGGAGAGAGAGAAAGAGAGAGAAAGATAGAAAGAAAGAAAGATAGGTAGATAGAGACACTCAGAGATTCAAGATTCAAGATTCAAGATTCAAAAATGTTCATTTGTGCATACGACATACATATATACAGTGTACAGCGGAAGATATGAGAATAACAGGGTACAATACATGATGTGATAGATGAAGCACGGGGGTGGCGAAGGACCCGAAGGTCAACAAAGTCTGCCACCCCTGAAGAGATTAATTCATATATAGGCAAATGAAGCATGACTCCCATGAGTTTAATTAGGTTACTTAATTACTATACTTAATTAGGTTAGGTTAATTAGACACTGATTGAAACGAATCCAGCCAGGCATACAAGTATCAGTGTTCCGCTATGTAATGACTCATTCCGCTATGTAACGCTCATTCCGTATATTCAGTTATTTTGACAACAGTATATTCAGTATTGACCGGTATTGACCAGTATGAACCGTATATTCAGTATTGACAAGTAAGATAACGATACTCAAAATGTATATCATATACTCATATACAGTGCATGGTTAGAAAATGAAAACAAATAAAAGCTAAAGAGTATATACAAATGATAACATATTATGTATATGTACAAGTCTGTGTGAAGGTTAGTGAGGTAAAACAGCAATGTCCTATCGAAAAAGCTTATAGAAGCTCTCGAAATAAGGAATGAGGTAGAATGAGGTAAAGAAGATTATGCAATATATAACCGGTATTTATACAATATTGGAGATTCGTGTACAATATATGTACAATAAGGTCCATCGATCGATCGATCGACAGAGAGAGAAGGTGAAATGACATGAGATAGCGCAGAGGTGTTTGATTATTTGAGAGAGAGAGAAAGAGAGAGAGAATTCATGACAGACAGACAGACCGACAAACAGACAGGCAGACAGATAGATGGATAATATTCAGATAGACAAACAGACAGATAAATAGATAACCAAATAAATAAATAGATAGATAGATAGACAGAATCTGACAGATAGATAGATAAATAGACAGACAGACAGATAGATATATAAATAGATAGATAGACAGATCGATAGATAGATAGATAGATAGATAGATAGATAGATAGATAGATAGATAGATATATATATATATATATAGATATATATATAGATATACAGACAGACAGATAGATAGGTAG
>NW_014577460.1:83760-88760 GCF_000485595.1 Priapulus caudatus
CTCTCTCTCTCTCTCTCTCTCTCTCTCTCTCTCTCTCTCTTTCTCTTTCTCTCTCTCTCTTTCTTCTCGCGTGTCGAAGACCCGCACGTACCGTCGCACTGTAGGCGAGGCTGTTTAGATTTGTGATGCTACTGTTGATGGACAGAACCTATCAACATGCCTTGACGCCATCGAATCAGTTAAAACAACAACAACAACAACAACAACACCGAAATTGCATGTTCCTATAGAGACTCAATCACAAGACTCGGCACATCGTATCTGCATATGCGCGTATGCACACACAATCTATAGTAATTAGACGTGCACACACACGCGCGCATACCTAAAGGCAATAAGCAACTAGACAGAGGGCACTCAAAGAGAGTGCATACCTCCGCGAGCGTGTAACATGTATACATGTGTATAACAGCTGGCTCGCTGCTGACTGCTGCTGGCTGGACGCCTTAAGGCGAGCTGCTGCTGACTGGACGGCCTAAGGCGAGTTGGTGCTGAATCGATCGCGCCAACGCGTGTAACATGTATACATGTGTACAACAGCTGGCTCGCTGCTGGCTACACACACACACACGAACACACACACGAACGCATCACACGAGAGGGTAGCCGTATAGGAAGACTAACTGATTCATGAGCAAGCGCACCTGCATGGACACGCGGAACCCTGGAGTCGCGGACTCTCGTGGCCTCGTGCCTCGAACCCGTGGTGAAAAAAAGCCTGGCTAGGTTCACCTATAGTTTGCTCTCATGCGAACGAGCAATTAACAAACCGATACAGCTGCGACGATAGGCGGCGAGGAATGCCAAACAAGGAGAGAATCGAGAAGGTCGCGAAACCTGATCACGAGCCCCGAAAGAGAGCGGTCGAAAAGAGAGGATATATGAAGCGAGGGACGCATGGTTGTGTAGCGAGTAGAATACGCATGGAGCGACGCGTGTTTACGACAGGTAAACAGCGTCTACGTTAGAGCACACGTACACGCATGCACGCACACACACACGCGCGCACACACGCACACACACGCACGCACGCACACACACGCACGCACACACACACACACACACACACACACACACACACACACACACACACACATACACACACACGCACACACGCACACCCACACACACAGACACACGGACAGCGTTCATGATCACTCTTCCTATAGAGTGGATGGGGGAAGCCACCAGACTGATGTCCGCTGGGCAGTTAACCGTGGGCAGCTCGTCATTTGCTACGTCTACGGACTAATATCTACATTGGTCTAAGAAGCAAATTAAAGGCCCCTCTTGCTTCCCCATACGGCCCTGAAATAATACATACAATAATAGCAAGACGAAGAACATAATGGAATGACACGCCTCGCGCTTTCGATTTGAATTCGTAGCGAGAAGAGGGAGAGGGAGAGGTTAGTGCATTCAGCCCCCCCCCCCTTCCATGGCGAGCACAGCCCAGTGAGGAAGTCTAGATGAAATGCAGAAAGGATGTGGTGGTGGCGGTGGTGGCGTGTGGGTGTGGGTGTGTGTATGTGTGTGTGTGTGTGTGTGTGTGTGTGTGTGTGTGTGTATGTGTGTGGCTTGATGTACCGCGTCGCGCGTGGGTGTGCGTGCGCGCGCGCGCCGTGTATATATATAGAATATTATTATAATATGTGGTTGTGTGATGGTGGAGTGTGTGTGTGTGGTGTGTGGGATGGTGTGGGTGTGTTGTGTGTGTGCCGAAACACAGACGAACAACGCAACGGCGTCGCGACAACACGCCCCACCGGGGAACGACATGTGGCGTCGCGAAGCCGGCAACTCGCACCGCCCGACACAACACCCAAGTGCGTCGCGCCGCCTCGCGTGCCGCCTGTGTTGCTGAGGCGAGAGAGAGGAGATGAGAGAGAGAGAGAGAGAGAGGACGAGGAGAGGAGAGTGTGTGGTGTGCGCCGTTTATGCGCGCGTGTGTGTGTGTGTACAGGGTAGCATACGGTTTATTTGAATGATACAAGTCACGTATTGGTGTGATTGGCGTCAAGTGCGTCAATTGGCGCAGCATTCAGTATTCCATCTGCTGCGACCGACAACGCCATGCTACGAACATCGTGGATGAAAAAATTTCGAATTTTCTTGCGGTTTTTTTTCGTGGATCATTGGATTCATTTTTGCAGATTGAAAACACGAAGAATCACGTTCTGGCTTGAATTAGCAAGCATCGGTGTGTGTGAAGCTTTAGTTAAGGGCCGGACATACTAGGCGATGCTGCTGCTGCTGCTGCTGCTGCTGCTGCTGCTGCTGCTGCTGCTGCTGCTGCTTCTGCTTCTGGACTTTTCAAGCACTTTTCAAGGACTTTTCAAGAACAAAATCAACATTTACTAAATTCAAGTACTTTTCAAGGACTCCCCTCAAATTCAAGAACTTTTCAAGGACTGTGCGAACCATGTACTACTACTTCTGCTGCTGCTTCTGCTTCTGCTACTACTACTACTACTGCTGTTACTGCTGCTGCTGCTGCTGCTTCTGCTACTACTACTACTACTGCTGTTACTGCTGCTGCTGCTGCTGCTTCTGCTTCTGCTACTATTTCCGCTGCTGCTGTTGCTACTGCTACTGCTGCTACTGCTGCTACTGCTGCTGCTACTATTACTGTTGCTGCTGCTGCTGCTGCTGCTGCTGTTACTGCTTCTGCTTCTGCTGCTGCTGCTTCCTTGAATCTGGTAAGGATTTGGCCGTGAGTTAATTAGTGAATCGTACGTTCCTGTCCACTCCCTCCTTGCTCACTATCCTCCCATTATGACCACATTGACACATGCCACTCTCATTTCAGATTCCCCACACAGACACATTCTACGTGCTAATAAGAAACGCAGTAGATGAAACCATTTTGGTTTGGGTCCGCTATTATTGGCACATACGGACGCACGCATGTACGCACGCACGGACGGACAAACACATTGACGGACGCACGCACGCGTGCACAGACTCACGCACAGACACACGCACGCACAGACACACGAACGCACAGACGCACGGATAGTCACGTGCACATACACGCGCACGCACAGACGCACGGATAGTCACATGCACAGACACGCGCACGCACAGACGCACGGACGGCGGAACACGCGTACTCACGGATGTACGCACAGTCACAAGCACAGACACACGCACGTATGCGAGCAGGCACAGTCACACGCACAGACACACGCACGTACGCGAGCACGCACAGTCACAAGCACACACACACGCGCGCACGCGAGCATGCAGTCACACGCACAGACACACGCACGTACGAGAGCACGCACAGACACACGCGCGCACGCCTTTGCAATGCTATTAAGTGTAGTTCTCACTGCAGTCAGACGAGCTAATTAAAAAGCTTTTAGTATGGCGCAAAAAATGACCACTTCACCGCCGCTACGGACGATTCAAAGGCTCGTGAACGTACGCTTAAATGCGGCGAGATTTTCGCCGTATTTCTTCGTACGAGAGAGAGAGAGAGAGAGAGAGAGATCGCGCTGTCAGGGAAACGAAAGATGACAGCGTGTGGGTTAGCACGAGCCGAGAATGTGACGAATCTCGTTTTCGTTTGAGCATCAATATCGAAAGCCCGACGTATCCTCCCGGACAAGGTATTTATATACAGGTATATACTAGGTACGGGTATTATATATATATGTGTGTGCGTGTGTGTGTGTGTGCGCGCGCGTGCGTGCGTGCGTGTGTGCGCGTGCGTGCGTGCGTGTGTGTGTGTGTGCGTGCGTGCGCGCGCGTGTGTGTGTGTGTGTGTGCGTGCGTGCGTGTGTGTGTGCGTGCGTGCGTGCGTGTATGTGTGCGTGCGTGCAGCTTTGTAACTCAACTCTATCCCCGATACGTAACCACACAGCGAACAGCAAATGTTAATGGCGTTTAGCGTTCGGCTGTTATTACGCGTAGCATTATAGGGACGTTGTTTGAGTAGGAAGTAGGTTTAGGGTAAGGGTTATGGTTGGGGTTGAGGTTAGGGTGAGGGTTAGGCTTAGGGGTGGGGTTAGGGTTGGGCTTAAGCTTAGGGGTAGGGTTAGAGTTAGGGTTGGAATTAGAACTAGGTTTAGAGTTAGGGTTGGGCATAGGGGTAGGGTTATGGTTAGGGTTAGGGTAAGGGTTATGGTTGGGGTGGAGATTAGGGTTAGGGTTAGACTTAGGGGTGGGGTTGGGATTGGGCTTAAGCTTAGGGGTAGGGTTATGGGTAGGATTAGGGCAAGGGTTGGGGTTGAGGTTGGAGTTATGGTTAGGCTCAGACTTACGGTTAGACACTTAGGTTTATGGTAGGGTTAGGGTTACGAAACATTTTCTCTAACCAGCAAATACAGCCGGCAATGCTTTACCGCTCCTGGGGGCCCGACAGACGCGGAATTAGCGTGTGCTGTGCAAGTGCATTGCTTTCCAAAGCAATAGCCGGATATCGTTGCACTAATTACGATGTCGTTGCACTAATTACGACATCGTTGCACTAATTAGGATATCGTTGCACTAATTACGATGTCGTTGCACTAATTACGACATCGTTGAACTAATTAGAATGTCGTTGCACTAATTAGAACGTCGTTGGACTAATTAGGATGTCGTTGGACTAATTAGGATGTCGTTGCACTAATTAGGATGTCGTTGCACTAATTACGACATCGTTGCACTAATTAGGACGTCGTTGGACTAATTAGAATGTCGTTGCACTAATTAGAACGTCGTTGGACTAATTAGGATGTCGTTGGACTAATTAGGATGTCGTTGCACTAATTATGTCGTTGCACTAATTACGACGTCGTTGTACCAATTACGATATCGTTACATTAATTACGATATATTTGCACTGAGTGCAATGTCGTTGCACTAAGTGCGTCCGGTTAACAGTTAAAGTTCTTCGTCTGGCGTAGTATTTTTGCCGTTAGACGTTTGGCTCCAAAGAATCGCGTACACACTATACCAGCACCGTCGCGTGCGTCGTATCACAGCAACAAGCCGGAAATCGTGCAAATAAC
>NW_014577460.1:91260-93692 GCF_000485595.1 Priapulus caudatus
TACATATATTAGCAGTGTAACAGCGGAAGATATGAGAATAACAGGGTAGGCAAATACATGATGTGCTACGACTGAAAGGCACGGGGGTGGCGAAGACCCGAAGGTCAACACAAGTCTGCCACCCCTGAAGGAGATTAATTCATATATAGGTCCGCAAATGAAGCATGAACTCCCATGAGTTTTAATTAGGTTACTTAATTACTATAGCTTTAATTCAGGTTAGGTTAATTAGAACCACTGATGAAACGAATCCAGCCAGCGCATAGCAAGTATCAGTGTTCCGGCTATGTATGACTCATTCGCTATGTAACGCTGCATTCCGTAATGTCAGGTTATTTTGACAACAGTATATTCAGTATTGACGCGTATTGACCAGTATCGAACCCGGTATATCAGTATGACAAGTAAGATAACGATACTCAAGAATGTATACGTCATATACTCATATAGCAGGTGCATGGTTTAGAAAAATGAAAAAACAATAAATCCATAAAAGCTAAAGAGTATAGTACAAATGAGTAACATTATTATGTATAATGGTAGCCAGTCTGTGTGAAGGTTAGTGAAGGTAAAAACAGCAATGTCCTATCGAAAAGCTTATAGAAGCTCTCGAAATAAGGAATGGAGGTAAGAATGAGGTAAAGAAGATATGGCAATATATAACCGATATTTATACAATATTGGAGATTCGTAGTAGCAATATATGTACAATAAGGGTCCATCGATACGAGTGCGATCGCCAGAGAGAGAAGGCTGCAAATGAAGCATGAGATAGCGCAGACCGGTGTTTTTGATTATTTGAGAGCGAGAGAAAGAGAGAGAGAATTCATGACAGACAGACAGACCGACCAAACAGACGGCAGACCAGATAGATGGAGATAATATTCAGATAGACAAACAGACAGAATACAATAGATACACAAATAAATAATAGATAGATAGATAGAAGAATCTTGACAGATAGGATAGATAAATCAGACAGACCGGACAGATAGACTATATAAATAAGATAGATAGACAGATCGATAGATAGATAGATAGAACTCGTGTGATAGACGTAGATACGATATACACGCTATACACTAACATAGTAGAACTATATATACTACGAATATATCAGACAGGACAGATAGATAGGTAGGGTAGAAGTCAGATTGATAGAGTAGATAGAGTAAGATAAGATAGATAGGATAGATAGATAGATAGACTAAATAGATAGATAATATGAAGAATAGATATGATAGACTAGATACTATAGCAGATATAGATTATCATAGACGGGATCGAAGGTGTGTGTGTGAAGAGAAAGAAATCTCAGGTCGATTGAGACGATGCGATGGTTGCGATGGAATCGATCGTGAGATGCAGCAAGAGAACGTGCAGCCGCACCAGACGGCGCAGACGGCCCCAGTGGCCTCCCTTAAACCTCTCCTGCCCACGCGCTTGCATCCAATGGCCGAAAATATTATTCATTGAGCCGCCTCTTTCCCCTGACCATCGGCGCAGTTCATGCGCTAACAATGATGTGTTATCGATAAGATCTTCCATCATCTCGCCATTGACCTTGTAAGTGATTCTTATAGACAGCGCGTTATTCTATGGGGACTATTCATATAGATCGTGCAAAACACCTACTTCTACCACACCGTCTTCCCCTTGCCCCGCCCCCTTGTCCCTGCTTAACCTCCTGCTTCTGTTACGGCCGGCCCGCCTATCAGCTATCTTCCTACTGGCTTTTCTCAGTCTCACTACACTTCTGTCTCTCTCTCTCTCTCCCTCGTCCCTCAGCAAGCTATATTATGCAGTTTTTCTTCAGTCCATCTCAGTATCTCGCATAGGATATTTAATAATAATAATTAGATATTATTACTGATACGGGTCGTTTCCCTGAACGTTTTTTTTAGACACAGCCGAAGAAAATTATCTTGGACAGTATAACGGTGGGTAGTACCAACCCCGCGCGACGCGCCATCGTTCATGTACATTAGCACCCGCCGGAATCCGGAACGGCCGAAATGCTCGCGACGCGAATGAAGTGCTTGTAGACTGGGGATTTTACAAATGTCAGCCCCCTCACCCGTGACGTCAAACTGGACTGCCAAGATCAGCGCGAAGGTATATTTATCTTGGCTTGCACGACGCCGGTTCAGTTCATGGTATATTACCATAGGGAAAATTGCTCCGCGGGGAGACATGCTGCCGACGCAATGTGAAAATTTGTGAATGCAACAATTCACCCAATGAAGAGTGAACGGATTTGCACCGATGCGCAGCCCGTCCGAAACTGTCCGCATCCACGCTTTGTTTTAAATGCGTAAATGCCGGGCTTTCCGGGCCATTTACTTAGGCGTTATGTCGCCGAGGTGGACGATGTCCCAATCGCTATACCGTTATAAGGGTAGGAATCGGACCATGGAGGGCAGGCAGCTGTC
>NW_014577460.1:93717-96302 GCF_000485595.1 Priapulus caudatus
TATATATATAGATATACAGACAGACAGATAGATAGGTAGGTAGATAGATTGATAGATAGATAGATAGATAGATAGATAGATAGATAGATAGATAAATAGATAGATAGATAGATAGATAGATAGATAGATAGATATATAGAGATATAGATATATAGAGAGAAGGTGTGTGTGTGAAAGAGAAAGAAATTCAGGTCGATGAGATCGATCGATGGTTCGATGAATCGATGGTGAGATGCAGCAGAGAACGTTGCAGCCGCACAGCCGCGGCAGACGGACCAGTGCCTCCCTTAAAACCTCTCCTGCCATCGGTTTCATCAATGGCCGAAATATTATTCATTGACCGCCTCTTCCCCTGACCATCGCAGTTATCGTAACAACATGTTTACGATAAGATCTTCATCATCTCGCCATTGACCTTAAGACAGCGCGTTATTCTATGGGGATATTCATATAGAATACGTGCAAAACACCTACTTCACCCCCACATGAAGATGGCGCTCGCGCGTTGGTCACCCACCGTTTACTGCCAAGGTAATTTTCTTCGGCCGTTCTCAAAAAAAAACGTTCAGGAAACCGGACCCTATCATAATAATATCTAATATATTATTTATTAAATAAATCTATGCTTAGATACTGAGATGACTGAAGAAAACTGCATAATATAGCTTGCTGAGAGAGAGAGAGAAGGGTGCATGGGAGACTGAAAAAAGGCGGTAGGGAAGATAGCTGAGCGGCCGTAAAAGAAGCAGGAGGTTGAGCGAGGGACAAGGGGGGGGCAAGGGGACGGACACATTGGTCGCAGCATCCCGCAGCAATTTTCCCTATAGTAATATACATGAACTGACGTTGCAAGCCAAGATAAATATACCTTTGGCTGATCTTGGGCATTCCATTGACGTCACGTGTGCATTGTAAAATCCCATCTACAAGATTCACCTTGCTCGCAGCATCGCGTTCCGGATTCCGCGTATGCTAATTTTCACTTTCATTGTGAATCACAATTCACAATGAAAGTGAACGGATTTGCAATGCGCACAAACTGTCCGGCATCCACGCTTTGTTTTAAATGCATAACATCGGCCTTAGGCCATTTACTTTAGGTGTTATGTCGCCGAGGTGGCGATGTCCCAATCGCTATACCTTATAGGGTAGGAATGGAAATGAGGCGGGCAGTGCCGCCCCAACGAAGTAGTAAGGTCCGAATTTGCGATGTGCACCACGCCACCACGCTCTCTTTTGCGTGCTCAACATCGTCCCTACGTCATTTAGTTTGAGCGCTACGTCGCCGAGGCGCCGACGTCACGGGAACTCGCGAGGACACGGCAGAGTCGGAAGTTACGGAGAACAAGGTGTCGCTCATCAACCAGTGCGTGCACGTACATGGCATACTCGCATACGATCCTCATCCGCATCCCCAACATCTTGCCCAACATCCTTCTCTTCTCCCTGTTCTCCTCTCCGTTGCCGCCGCCAAGAAACAGCACAACAAACGACAACACCAACAACAACAGCAACAACAACAACAACAACAACAACAACGACGACGACGACGACGACGACAGGCACATCCCGCCACCCCGTTCAGACAGAACTAACGGATTATTGTAATAACAACACTGCGAGACAGGCAAGGAAGCTAACACGACTCTCTGTGGCATAAAAGCCGAGGTACGGCACGCACAGTCACAGAGTCAGGATGCCGGTCCAATTGCCACGAGGGCATTGGATTTGTCCAAGCACGTGCAGCCGAGCTCCTAATGTGCACGCACGCACGCGCGCGTGAACGTGCGTGTGTAAGTGCACGCACGGGTGTGCGTGTACGTGCGCGCACGCGTGTACGTGCACGCATGCGTGTATGTGCGCGCACGAGTGTACGTACACGCATGCGTGTATGTGCGCGCATGCGTGTATGTGCGTGCACGCGTGTATGGGCGCGCACGCGTGTACGTGCATGCATGCGTGTACGTGCGCGCATGCGTGTACGTGCACGCACCCGTGTATGTGTGCGCACGTGTGCGGTCACGAGCATCTGTGTACGGCAGATACGTACACTCACGTACACCTGTTGTACACGGGGAAAGTACACACGTGCGCGCACGTACACGCGCACGTGCACATGAGGAGGTCGGCATCACGAGCATGAACAAATCCAATGGGAAACCCCTCCATTAATCCACTGCCCTCGTGGCATCCCAACTATGTGACTGTGCACGAGTCTTTGCGCCTGTGCGTGCGATAGATACCTCAAGAATTTATACGCGCAATAATGTCGCGGTCGACGATGACCGCTCGATCGAGTTGGCCAACTCGCAGTCGTCAGAGTAAACGCGCTGCACAGTTCATAGAACGGTTGATAGAGCGTTGGGAAGTTGGTCCAATTCGCCAATGGGGTTAGCCGCTAGAAACAGTTGCCGCTGGAGGGCAGCACATCTGCAGAGGTGAAGATTATCCGCGTACCCAGATGCACACCCGGGATAGAGTGGGGGAAGTGGGTGTTTATTTTTGTGTGTGTGCTGAGGAGTTATGTAATATGTTTATTGAGATTCACGGTGATATTAGTGGTGCATATGTGAAGCGGGTGTTTA
>NW_014577460.1:96327-114433 GCF_000485595.1 Priapulus caudatus
ATTCGCCAACACAAAGTTGGCAGTGTACGTAAACCCAGCTTTACACTCACGAGTGCAATGTCAGGTCGTCAGGGAGAGATGACAGCCGCGTGACGAGGCCCTGAATGCGGATTACAATTACACCCGTGCATGCCATCATCGCTCGTAACGTCGGCCTATTAACATTAGTCAGCGTTGCGAAAGAAACTAGAGCGAATTAGTGTCAGGTCGCGCTTAATTACGGGAGAGTGGGGAGAACGTAATCATGCGTGATAATCCCAAACCGATGGTACGATTCAACGAAAAGGGGAGGAGAGATATATCTGCTAAATAGAACCTTTGTATATACTTTGCGCATATGATATATGAGTAATATACATATATGAATGACGATGACAGATGAATAATCATTTCTAATTACATGATTAATTTCTAATTACCTTAATCGTGATCAGATGCCCTAATCATCCCGCGCTGGCATAACTATGCATCAATCACATTATAGACTTGGACCAAAAGAAGTTATTGATCCTTGCGGACATTGCCAAGATGGCGTGTGGTAAGCCACATAAATATAACACGTCTACATCGCGCTTCAGTTTAACCAGCTTTGTCTGCTATAATACAACACAGCTAGAATGCAGACGTCGATTATTCAGATGTCCAGATGTCGTAGCAGAGGACGTGCGACATCAGTACATCGTAAGACTTTATAATATTTAATTGCTATAATGCGCGCGCTGACGCCGTTTCATCACCTGTGAGTTCACATGCGACTTCTGCTGAGTATGTAAATTTATGCAAATCACTGTGGAATCGCTGCTATACGATATACCGCTGCAGCGTTATTGCCCAATTTAGTAAGCAGCAAAGGATATAGTAACGGAGATATCATACTATCATCCAAATTCATTACCTCTCTTGCCGATTTTAGTAAGCAGCAAAGGATATAGTAACGGGCCGGAGCTACATCATACTATTATCCAAACTTACCTCTTTTGCCAAATTTAGTAAGCAGAAAAGGATATAGTAACGGGCCGGATCGAGCTATATAATACTATTATCCAAAACTTAACTCTCTTGCCCAATTTAGTAAGCAGCAAATGATATAGTAAAGGAGCTTTACTATAATCAAAATTTACAACGTGAAACATTGACCAAGTAATATTACAAACTTACCTCTCTACGACTTCGTTCGACTCCAGCCACAGACGATCCAGCATGACCTTGATGACCTCTGGGTCAGTGATTTGCAGCTGCACGAGGGCGTGGCAGGCTTCAGCGCGGACGCCCGCTGCCGACTCGAAGCGAAGCGCCCAGAGCAGGCAGTCCCGGATGTCCGGCGAGGGGTCACCGAGTTCACCGAGCGCTGTGAAACACGCGAGGAGTGTGCGATACTATAGGGGGCAGTCGTCAAAGTTCGCACGTATTCATATAATCGTAGTTAATAAGATGGTTATTTTTTACGCTGTTTATACTGACTGTTTTGTTTTGCACTTCTTTTGGTTTGATCATACTGTCATACTGTCATACAATGATAGAAGCGATAACACATACATATATGTATATGATAAAGATAGAGAGAGAAAGAAAGAGAGCGAGAAAGACAGAGAAGAAGGGGGAAGCGAGAGAGAACAAGCGAGAACGAGAGAGAGAAATTGAGGAACGGAGCAGGGCGGGCGGGACCCACCCCCGCCTCCCCCCTCACCCCTCACCTTTGATGGCGTGTGCCTTTGCCCTCCAGCTGCCGTCGTACATGGCTAGCTCTAACAGCTCAGCTACGATGCGGGGCTCCCGCGAGAGCAGCCTGGCCGCCGCCTCGCACGCACGCACACGCACCGACACGAACTCGCTCTGGAAGCAGCGCAGGAACGATGGCAGCAGCTTGGCCGTCATCACACCTGCCGACAGATGGGCGACCAGAGATGTAATGGGGATGTCGCACACGAATGTCACACACATGTCACAAAGATGTCATACAGGCTAGGATATTTTATACAGATGTGAAATTAATGTCGGACGGATGTCACACAGATGCTACAACAATGTCAGCTATCCTACATAACCGCCCTATTTTCTTCCATCAGCTGCCCTACCTAGGTTAGTCCGGGAGACAGGGGGTCATATGCAGCTGCGAGTTAAAGTTTTATTTCATTTGTGTTCTTGTAGGGACTAAGTCGTGGTCTTACTATTCAAGGTGGATGACCACCGTCACCACTTGAGCAATTTTCTATAATTCCTTTTGTGTTTGAGAGCGTCTTCAACCTCAAACTGGCGAAAAATTAGGGGGTGGGAAAACGAAGTCTTCACTAGGATCTGTTTTTTTAAAGCTAATGGATCCATGTGTCCACTCAAAAATGTTGGTATTTAAGGCTCTCTTTCTAAGATAGGTGATAATCTAGGTCACTAGAGGCTCAAAAGGTCAGCACAATGATTTGACCTTCCTCAAAATCTTCGTATTGCTTTAGGCACTCCTGCCTTGGCCAAGAACAGGCTATAATGGTGTTTTTACCCTAAATGTTGTTCAAGGGAGATGCGGCCTGCTATCTTTTTAAACTTTGCCGCATGTTCATGATGTTGAATGTATGACCACCGTTTACAAAAGAAGACAAGGGATGTGCTAAATTAGCTGTTTTTATTACCAAAAGTTGATAACGCTTATAGTATCAGGATCTGGTCGATCTAGAGCCAAGCCATTTGCTCCCCAGATATTGCAATGGGGACAGTCAGAGGGCTGGTAGTCCTAGATTTTGACATAGTTTTGCCAAAGCTTGACAGGTCAAAGTCTCAAGTAGACAGTTAACGCAGTCAGTTGGTTTTCGATTTAACTGACTGGCATCCGTTTAATACCAGCCTAGGTAGCTCTCATTTATTCGTTTTTTCTAATAAATGGGATTCTCATTAATACTTGGTATTTTCATAAACTAAGGCATGCTCTGTGTCAAAATGTTGGCCTGTCTACTATTGTCTCAGGCGAAATAAGATATGGTAGTCCTATTTTTTGGTAAGAAGGTCTTTCATTCCAGCTCTAACATCAGCCCTCTATTAGCGAACCACACCATGCTGTAGCAGCACACAACATTGTGACCGCATGGTTAAGTGCCAACTGCTTTGCGGCGATGGCCCACTTTTTGGAGCATGGACGATCACCGACAACAATTTCATCAAGCGAAGGCATATATTCTGGGGCCAAAAGGCATTTTCTGCAGCGTGAAGGTGTGTGCTTTGGTCTTTTCCTTCATCCATCAATTCCTCTTGGGGTCCAACAGAGGAGCTGGGGATCTGTTTTTCCTGAGTGATCGCAAAGAATGGCGGTGGTAGTGTGACGGTGTTTACATTTTTTATAGAGGCTTCGACGTAGGGGTAGCAGTGAAAATGTTGGAACGACGGTGACGACCCTTGCCTCTTGCTTAGCAAGCCAGCTGAATGCGCACCTTGTGACTGTCACGAGATATTTTCTTGCCATAGCATGTGATACGAATGTTGTGGCCCTTTGGTTGTTAGCATCAGCAGTTAAGCGAGCTTACGTCGAACTGCAGACAAGGTGTGCGTCCCTAAGGATTGATTTACGTTTCTTTACCATGCCGGAAGTATGCGGACGTGTCGGCACCTACAGGGCGTGAGCTTGAAGGAGATTTTGAAGCGAATGTCTGGTGGTGTTTTTTGCGGTCTCACCATTGTCACTCGTCCCTACGGTTCACTGGTGATTTCCATGTGGATGGGACTCTTGAGGTCATCGATCTACTAGTAGACTGGTTAGGGACAACAATCTGTGTATCGGCATCACATGCTAATGGATTTCCCTTCTCTCACTGCCCGCAATTACCTGTTGGACACTAATATTGGTCGCTCTCTCATGGGTCGTTGTGAGGTCATGACGTCTTCCTAGGATCCTTTGCATTTGGAATTTCAAGTGAGTGTTGCTTTCTGCTGCTAGTACTAGTTGTGTTATGCCTGTGCGTTTGTGGGGAGATCTGTCCTAGAAGTTCATCATAGATGCTTGGATGATCTGTTCTTTGTTTTTCAGTGACAGTCAGGTCAACCTCTGGCCGCTGGCAGGGATTGTCTTCAGGTGAGATGGAAAGACTCTTACTGGGCGCCGTGCTCTTCTTCCTCCCTGGCCACGATTTCGTGCTAAATCTCTGTAATGTCGACATACTAGGTCAGCTCATCAATCTTCAAGGGTCTTTGAATACATTGCCTTCCACTTGGAACATATCCCTCAACTGTACGCCTCGCGTCGCAGTGGATCACCAAGCAAAGCAGAACGTCATCCCATCACGATCAGTCATGCTTGGTTTTCTGCTCGATTACTGTTTACTTGGAGACTTCTTCTTTTAGCTGTGACTTGTTCTGTGGCCAATCCTCATACCATCGTGGTTAACTTCGTGTTTGGCACTGGTGAAGTTCATGGGGCGAGAACATGCTTGATATCAATATCTCGCGCTCGCTCGCAGACCAATGCCCGTGCACTAATGGCATTTAGTCCGTTATATTGTTGTCCCAATGAGCGATACTCCCTGCTTGCCTCACAGGTCATTGCTAATCAACTTCTTGGGAGATGGTTCCATGAATCTCGTCTGGCCATTTTTGTTTCAAATTCCTCATCTGGTTTCTTTCAATATGGAAGGGTTCTGGACATTGACCTCAGCTTGCAATTTGCCAGTTAATTTACGAGTATTCACTATCCTTTTGGGTGGTGTGTTTGCCAGGGTCATGGGCAATGCCCATCTTCTCGCTTTCTGGGGATACACCGATGTTTTGTTAACTTGCTTAACAGCCTGATTGTCTCTAGAGAGGGCTGCATGGTTAGAGTTGGACAGCTGGAAACACTTCTTACCAAAAATGGGACTACCATATTCTTATTTCGCTCAGGACACTTGTAGACGGTGCCAACATTGGAACCTAGGATGCCTGACGATTCGTCAATAATGAGAATTTTTTTGGGTTTAAACGAACTATAATGGACGCTACTATGGGCTGGTTATTTAAATGATGCGTCATGTCATCAAAAACTGATCTGAGTTACTGTGTATTGTATTGACCTTTGACCCGTCAGTTTGGCCACATATGCACAAATCTAGGACTAAGCCTCTTGATTTCCCCTTGCAATTTGTGGGATGGAGCAATGGTTGCCTCCTAGATCGACCAGATCTGTTACTGGTAGCGTTATCAACGTTTTTCGGGTAATCAAAACAGCTTTTTAGCACTCACTTTGCTTTTTTTGTATAGGTTGCTCAATATGGCACTATCGTTGAACATGGGTGGTTTAAAATGATAGCGGGCATCTCTTTGAACAGAAATTTAGCGAGTAAAAAGCACCTTAGAGCCTGTTCTTGGCCAGGCAGGGTGCTAAAGGCATTAATTCAGAGATTTCGAGGGAAGTCAAATTGGTGACCTTTGACCTCTGTGACTTATTATTCACTATCATTAGAAGAGCTCTTAAATACCAAAATTTTGAAGTGGTCACATGATCCATTAGACTTTAAAACAAAAGATCTAGTAGACTTTTGTGTTTTTCCCACCCTATTTTTCGCCAATTTTTGAGTTGACGCTCTCAAACCAAAGGGTTATACAGAATGCTCAGGTAGACGGACGATGTGGTCATCACCCAGGAAAGTGGAAAGACCACAACCTAGGTCTACAGAAGTCAACAAGAAAAAAACTTACTCTCAGTGCGGTTCGCCAAAATCAGGGTTTGCTCCCAGGATATAGCCAATCCGTCGCCCATCCACCCTATTTCACCCCAGCAGCCACCCTACCTAGCTACCCTATTTCACCCCCCCACCCCTGATAGTCTGCCCTACCTAGCCACCCTATTTTTTACATCACCTAACCTATGCACCCTATCCCCCCATCATCCATCCTACCTATGCACCCTATCCCCCCATCATCTACCCTACCTATGCACCCTATCCCCCCATCAATCCACCCTAGCCTTGCACCTATCCCCCCATCATCCATCCTCCCTATGCGCCCTATCCCCCCATGATCCATTCTACCTATCCCCCCATCATCCACCCTACCTATGTGCCCTATGCCCCCATCATCCACCCTACTATCCCCACCATCCATCCTACCTATGCGCCCTATCTTCTCGAGCACCTCTGCGCGTGCCGTCTCGTTGCCGGCCTGCAGCAGGTGCAGCAGGTTGTTATGCACGTGCCGGCCCTCACCGAGTCGGCCGAGCGTCTGCGAGGCGGCGTGACGCACCGCTGTGCTCCAGTCGTTCCACATCAGATCCGACAGCTTGCTCGCGACGTCCTGCGACGGATGTCCGGCAAGATGTCAGACGGGGTCGGGTAACGTCGGGGAAGGTCGGGAAAGGTCGGGGGAGGTTAGGCAAATTTGAGCAAAGTTTGCATGGGAAGGTAGGGGAGGTCGGGATAGGTAGAGGCAAAGTCCGGAGGAAGTCGGAAAGGTCAGGGCGACGTGCGTGGAGAAGGTTCGGGGAAGGTCGAGGAAGTCGGCCGAAGGTCGGGGAAGGTCGGGGAAAATCAGGGAAAGGTCGGGCGAGGTCGGGAAGGTCGTGCGAGGTCTCAGAGGTAACCGGTCGGGCGAGGTCGGGTAGGTCTGTGAGGTTGTGTAAGGTCGGGCAAAATCGGGGAAGATCAGACAAGGTCGGGCAAGGTTGGAGAAGATCAGACAAGGTCGGGCAAGGTTGGGGAAGATCAGACAAGGTCGGGCAGGTTGGAGAAGAATCGACAAGGTCGGCAAGGTTGGGGAAGATCAGACAAGGTCGGGCAATGTCGAAATATGATCAGGGTAGGTTAAAACATTGTCAGTTATGGTCAAGCAAAGTCGATATAACGTCACGCAAGGTCGAAGTATAGTCAGACAAGGCCAGAGCAAGTTAGGCTATATCAGGCAAGTTCAAAGCAAGGTAGGCAACAGCTTTCGTGCGACACTTTCGAAAATCTAGCCGACTAACTTAGACTCAGAACTTTAACTCCAGACACTAGCCAAAGTAATTAGATTCTTCCTTCATGCAGCGTGTACGGTACTGGCTCAGAGGAGCTTAAATGCAGCGACTTTCACCATACACGCGAATGCTTTCTAACGTGTGATGGTTCGTTCCCAACAAGCAGCCTGACTATTTCGCAAGGCGGTGTGTGTGTGTGCGCGCGCGCAAGCGTGCGTGCGTGCGTGTGTGCGCGTGCGTGCGTGTGTGTGTGTGCGTGCAAGCGCAGTGCTGTCTGTCCCGTAATTAAAAAACCGTACCTTATTTACTGGCCATGCAGCTGGGGAATAAGTCTACATCCAACAACGCGATGACGCCAGCAGGAGCTGTTCAACTGCTCTGCAACTATGCCGCTCACCAATGGCTGTGAGTAGAGTAAGTAGTGTAAGTAGAGACCTTCTTTTGCTCTCTCTTTCTCTCTCCCGCTCTCTCCCTTTCTCTCTCTCTCTCTTCTCTCTCTCTCTCTCTCTCTCTCTCTCTCTCTCTCTCTCTCTTCTCTCTCTATCTATCTCTCTCTGTCTCTCTCTATCTATTTCTATCGCGCTAGCGATACTATACTACTATATGATATATATGTGTGTGTGTGTGTGTGTGTGTCTGGGTGTGCGTGCGTGCGCGCGTGCGTGCGTGCGTGTGTGCGCGCGTGTAAATGCATCGGAATTGATCATTTCTAACCCTTATTCCGCCCACGGTTATATGATGCGAATGATGTGTGATATACACATACCTATCTCACAGCCATAGCCAGCAGACAGGGGGAGACAAAAGGGCAGTTGCTCAACCACAGACCAACGTAGTTACCTCCGCCCAACGGAGGTTATGTGATCGCTCTCGTGTGTTAAGCACAACGCACACACCCGAGCAAAACTGGAAATTTTGTTTTCTAGCGTTTCGCGTTCTGCTCGGCGAGCAACAACAACACACTACACAACAACTACGAACAACTACACAGCGAAACGCCACAGACGGTCTCCAATCAATATCCTTAAAAATATCACATGACACACAAAATTGGATGTCCATTGGATGGCTATTTTTGAGGACATGTGACAGCGGCGCTGTACGCAGTGTTTCTGTATGTTTTGCTCAGCTGTGTGCTGTGTAGGGTGGCGTGTGTGCGCTTGCTCGCCGAGCAGAACGCGAAACGCTGGAAAACAAAATTTCCCGTTTTGCTCGGGTGTGTGCACTAGGCTTTAGTGTGTTCGCGCGATCGATATTAGCGCGTCGAGTCAGCCAGCCAGCCAGCGAGCGAGCGAGCGGCGAGCCAGCTCGTAACACATACATGTTACATGGGGCGTATGGCGTATGTCGCTGGCGGAGGTATGCACTCCGTGAGTGCCCTCTGTCTAGTTGCCATTACAATGCCAATGGCTAATAGTGAACTGCCTACGGTGAATTGCCAGAATACTAACCGCGTGTGACTTTGCAACACCCCAGGCGAAATGAATTAGCTACGCATATGGATCTGCGTTTCAAAACTTTAGTAACAGAGGTAACCTTAACGTGTCTACATAAGCATAAGCAATAATAAACATTACCTTCATTAAAATTTCAAGAAATTTTTAGATTATGCAATCATACTTACTGACATGAATGTACAGAACGTTAATTTATTCTAGACAATAGTTTAATTAATTAGTTAATAATTAATTAATTAATTAGTTAATAGTGTAATATATTTAATAACCTGTCATCATTTCCCGTTTTCTCGTTATTACCTCCGCCCACGGAGTTAACGGAGTAACGGAGTGGAGGAGAGGTAATGTAATCGGTCTCGTGTGTGTGTGTGTGTGTGTGTGTGTGTGTGTGTGTGTGTGTCCAGTCCGCGCAGCGCGATCGATAGCGCGTCGAGTCAGCGAGTGGCGAGTCAGCAGCAGGCGAGTGAGTCAGCAGCAACCACCAGCGAGCGGCAAGTCAGCAGCCGCCACCAGCGAGCGGCGAGTCAGCAGCAGGCAAGTCAGTCAGCAGCAGCCAGCAGCGAGCGGCGAGCCAGCTCGTAACACATACATGGTACATGCTGGCGGAGGTATGCACTCTCCGTGAGTGCCCTCTGTCTAGTTTTTCTAATGTTATTGTTAGGTGTAAATTCTGAAAAGGAAACTAAAACTAAGCTAAAAACTATTAGTCTAGGGTACTATGACACTAGTGGCTATTGGCTGCTTTCTAGTTTAATATAATTATTAGCGACACAGACGGCACGTATTGTGCATTATAATGCTGTAATTCCTCCACAGAAACTCTATTAGCTAATGTATGGGTATCCGGCAAGGAAACTTAATTATGCGAAATACAAATAAATCCATTTCATTTTGCTGAACTTTCACTATTTGACATTTGAATTGCAATTGAACAAGTAAATTGCAACCACTCACACCAAACACAGGTATGTTCGTGCTACACATGTACCCTCCATTTCTTGTTTTTTCTATGTATTTTTTTTTCTTCCGTAAGAGGGGGAGAAATACGTTATAGTAGGCGCATCTCTTCTGCCCAATTTTGAAAGGTGACCGAAAGTCGACATATGACACGTGACCACTATTAAATCACTACCGGTTCATTACCCTGTTCGGTTAGAGGATGTGACGCGTCATCGGCCGACCAATCGGAGGGCCCGCAGCTCGTGCTGACGTGACGTTCTGTGGTTGCATTCTTTAGGTTGGCTATCGTGTGTGGCAATGACATGCACATTGAGATGGGTGGATAGTTACTGGTAATTTAAAACGAATTCTTTCAATGTACGGCCCCCATTCGACTGCGCGGCTGTTTTTCAGGCACAAATGTGGTGTCGGTTAGTAAATTCGCGATATTTTTTTAAAACGCCGGACAACATATGTCATAACTCTAATGGTGCACAGCTGAAGTACATGGCTACCTAGCTTTAATATTGCCACTCGGCCGAAAACGGTCGAAATACTATTTTTCAGCTCCTGAAATTCAATTCTCAAGTATAGGATCCTATGAAGGATTTAATAGTGGTCTGCTCTCATATACACGACGATCTTTCGTGTAGCATTTGAATAAAGTAATAAAAATGGCAACTCGCAACTGAGACCACTCAAAATACAAAATGAACATTCGACGATTTCCTACTTGCGCGAAACCTCGATTTCATTCAGTTTTCACGACAAACAACGAGAAAGCGCAAATGCGAAATTATTCGTTCTCTGCTAAGCGAGAGTTCATATCACATTTCGCGAATTTAAAATGAAGACCTAGGCTACGTTCACACTAAACTAATCCCATTACACGCAGGCATGAGAGATGAAAGTAAAAAATTAATAGAGAATTTTTTTTTATTATTCCGCAATATCATCTCCTTCGTGTTTCTATGTATGCCTGCGATTTCACACGAATGAATTTATGTAGAAATTGAACCGCGTAAAAACCGGCGTCAGCTCTAACCAATATAGTCAAGGCCATCTCACTTGAAAAACACCCCGGTAGCATTACACAAACACACACGCGCGCGCACACACACACGCACGCGTGCACGCGCGCACACAACATTCGGCGCGCGCACACACAGCGACGCTGTCACACGCGTGCCGCGCACGACACACACACACCACAACCACCACTCTCTCTCTCTCTCTCTCTCACACACACACGCACACGCACACGCACACGGACACACGCACACGTACACACGCATTACACTTAAAAAACACCCCGGTGGTATTACACAAACATACACACACGCGCACGCCGCACGCGGACCGCAATAAAATAGCACAACCATACACTACACACACACACACACACACACACACACACACAACACACACACACACCCACACATTGAACTTGCACTGAAAAACCACCACGTGTATTACACTAAACACAGCACGCACACAACGCGCACTCTCTATCAAGCTTCGACCGCGGCTTAACGGGCATGATAGTTAGGAGTATCAGGACGCTTTAGCACATTCTATTCTGCCAAATTATGAAAGACATTTTTTGGGTATCAAATCTGGTTCATATGTTCCTCAACTGAAGTATTTTTCTTGAGGAGCCCAAAAAATTTAGGACCCTGGGAAACACCCCGCCCCCCATATGGCCTCGGTAAGGGACCGAAACTTATTTGCCATATCTTTGCCTTCTTTTTGGTCGATTTGAACAAAGTTAGACGTCGTATTTAGGGGTTTTTAAACATCAGGAATCGATTGGACGTGGTTTGAAACCTAAATTGTTAAGGGTCACGAAATATCGTTCCTTTCGCGCGTTCACCTCGTCCGGCCCGAAAATAGGTTTTTACATATCTCGGCTATTTTCTCAAAAAGTTAGATCAATTTTGAGGGTTTTCTGAGGTCAAATAATTTATATAGATACACACATGATACACTTATCAGACTCTGGAAATTCGGTTCTCACTTTCGGTAGCAGTACACCGTAGTCAAAATCTGACAGACTGACAGTCCGCCAATCGTCCTCGGTCCACTTGTATACAATACCACAGCCCACACTGGACTGAATATCATCCTGTACATCTTTCAATTAGTGATATTGTGCACTTCCTGTCGACAAAGTGCCAGTAAAGAAACGGCAACATGACAAATTGTTATTAGCGCATTGCATGACTGCACTTGAGTCACGGATCTGCAGGTTTGTGCTCTGGCTGCGCTCCGTGGTACTATTGAATGTGAAGTTGGTTCTGATTGGAGTTTCTAATCCACACATCTCAAGAGGAGGTGGTGGATTCTGAGGTGAGGTGTTATATCCCAACACCCATCGCTGCCTATCATACGGCGCTGACGAACGTTACGCGCAGTCTGAAGGAATCCAATGAAGGTGGGAGGTCCTTTCAACTCATCAGAACTCTGAGGCCTGGAACACTGTGAGCACCGCATTTCATTAAATCTTGGTACACAGCCCTCTTTGAGTATTAACATAGCACACAAAAATCCCACAAGTACTCTTTCTACTTGCCATGAGGATTACTGTTAGATCGCTGGGCGATACCAGCTTAGTTGTTTAACTGCCTTTCGTGTCGGTTTCATCCCTCATCGAGCACTTATTCCATGAGAAACCCACATTCTCTTGGTCAGCTTGTAGAAAGAGCCAGTTCAGAATTCACGGCCGCCACGTGAAAGCATTGGAAGAATGGCAAGGTCAAGCCAGACAGTACCATCCGCCTAGTTGACTCATACAAACATGACAGGAATGTTCTTCCTCGTTCTTTCCAGGGTTTAAATCAACATGAAGCCAAAGTCAGGGTCGGATCTGGAAACTGTGGCATAAAGGCCGAGAAGAATGGACATGACCGTTCGAATTCAGACTGTCCGTACAGTCAATCGCGATAAACCTACATGCACATGTCAGATTACATTGGCACCACCTCATTGTTGTCGCCGCTACTTCTAGGCGTCTTCCATCTTGGCATGTATAATTAGTCCTTCACCATGCATTTGTTAGAACCATTTTCAAGACCCATTATTGACACAAAATCTTTTTCACAGGACCAGGAGGTATGGGTGACCACAGCTTTCCGCAATATGCCATTAAGTCTGGTCTTGTCTCTGATCAAATCTGTGAGAAAGATTTGGACAAATCCTTCGGGGACAGTTGCTATCACCAGTAAAATTAAACTTTGCTGTCCTGAACCTTTGTACTTCCTTTCCGAGCGGGTGGGGCTCTTTGATGCTTAACGGTGTATTACGGGTCTGCTACAATATTGCTTCGAGACGGCCGCCCAGGCGTTTGCAGTGTTTCTCAATCGCTCTTGCAGTGGACCTGGAGACAAATTCAATTGTAAGGTTTGACACCCTCTGGAAAGGGACTGCCAGCCTGCGGTCTCGGATGATCACTGAAAAAGGTCAGGCAACGGAGACCTCTTGACATTTGTTGGATCTTGGTGTAACCGCGTTTTCGTGGATGTCATGCCAAAATCTTGTGACTTGACTATGATAAGGGGATCATCCTTTTTGATGAAGCACTTCAGGTTAATCGGTTATTGCCCCCGAAAAAGTTTCTTGTCTGCCGATTTACGGTTCTGGCAAGGCATCTCTCGAAATCTTGTTGAACGCAGTTGCTGGGTTGACCTTGATGCGGAGGGTTTCATTCAATTCCGGAACATCAATCGGCACTTGCTTGGATGGAAGCTTCAGCATGTTCTTTGGTTACCTTTGCATTTTGCATAACACTCTATCACTTCTATAGAGATCTAGTACGACGGAAAACTCATACATACTGTTGTCACGTCCAATTGTGAAACACCCTTCCTGCATTCATCCGACAATTGACTCTGGGAGGATATAGGAGGAATTCAGGTCTTCCAAAACAATTCTGAGGGTAAATGGATTGATAAGAATTTTTATGTGACTTTTCGACAGTCGTGATAGGAACTTTGGGTTAAAGGAAGGGTGATCTCCTTGCTGACCCTTGACTAAATGTAGCCCTCTATTGCAGACAAATATTGCTGAATTATCTGGCAGTGCAGAGTTTATAGCTTTACCGAAATATTTCTTTGTCCACGCAATTTACGAGAATCAATGTTACCCAGCCGTTGATTTGATTCTATTGTTGTGTTCTTTGCTTGGTCAGGGGTTATCTTAAGAGAATGCAAATTGCCTTATGGCATTTTATGGGGTAACACCCTCACTCAGATCCCCAGCCCTCCTGCTTGGAGATGTGTGTTGGATTGGAAAACTAATCAAAAACCAACCCCACATTCAATGTGACGCCGAACGCAGCAAGACCAAACCTCGAGATGCGTTGACTGGCGATTTTGTCGCTGCCAACACTCAAGTGCCAGTCATGCAAAATGAGAATTGCTAAGACACAATGGTTTTCATGTTCTTTCTTGCCTGCCACTGACCAGGAAGTGCACAAATCTTGAATAATTGAAAAACATGTAGAGGATTATATGCCAGTCAGTTGTGGGCTTGTGTTGTAACAAGTGACGGAGGACGTAGTTGCGGACTGTCAGTCTGTCAATTTTGACTACGTGTACTTACTACAGGTAAAACCAAATTTTCCAGAGTCTGAAAGTGTATCATGGGTTATCTAATAATCCTTGACCTCAAAACCCAATTGAAACTTTTGAGGAAATGCCGAGATATGTAAAAACTTTCGGCCCGCGGAGGTGAACCGAAGGAACGCTATCACGTGACCTTATAAGAAATTTTAGGTTCCAAAGCCACTTTCCAATCGATTCCTTGATGCCTTAAAAACCCCTGTTAAATCGGACTTCTAACTTTGTTAAATCGACCAGAAGAAGTGGCAAAAGATATGGCAAATAAACAGTTTCGGGCTCTTACGGGCCCATTAGGGGGGGGGCGGTGTTTCCGGCGGTTCAAATTTTTGGGTCCTCAAAAAAAATTCTTAGAGTGAAGGAACATATTTGAACCCCAGATTTGACCTTAAAAAAGGTCTTTCATAATTTGCAGATTTGGCGCTCTTATTACGTTTGCATAAGGCCTCTGACTAGGGGTAAACTAGGAAATGAACCTTAAAGACGGCCAGCGGTGGTGCTGCTATTCAGAAACGGAACGCGCGAGTTAACGCGTTGCCCAGGGACATAAGTCGATGTAAATTAGCGAGAACACTCGGTCGGTTAGGGGAGACACACGGACCCGTATTGCGCCTACTTCAGCACGGATGGGCTAGCTGCGACAAATTTAAGTGGAAGCTAGGGAGCGGTAGGCGGATGGTTGCAGAGTATCGAAGATTCTGGAATTAGCAAACAACGGTGTTGGTTGTGCATTGTCGATGGTTGTGGGGTTGTAGACGCTGATACAGACACTGTATGTGTCTATGTGATATGCCATGTCATTATCATAGGCCGCTGCAATCTGACAAGACCGCAATAATCGCCGTTTCTTCTTCGCTTTAATTTTGTTCCCATGAAAAGACTTTGTTAAAAATATTCCGCACTATCACACCATTCACAAACGTACACACCATCGCCACCACGCACGCACCAGCTACATCACCACCACCACCACCACAATCACCACAATCACCACCACCTCACCGCCCACCACCACACCAAACAACAACAGACATCAACCCCGCACATCCACCAGCCACCTTCACCACCAGCCACCACCACCACCACCCACCACCACCACCACACCACCCACACCCACCGCGCCACTACCACCGACCACCGCTCACCACCAGCCCACCCAGGGGACGTGCGCTTAGACGTAATTGCGGAACTCAGCGAGCGAGAAGTGACGTCGCCGCCGGGCACCGCTAGGAACGATCGTCGCCGCGCATCCGTCGCGGGCGGCCAGCAGCTCGTTGACGATAGGTGACGTCACGCAGACGCGGCGCTCGGTGAGCGAGCACTGCTTCCCGCACGGTGTCCAGCCGGTCGACGTTTTGCTGCTCGCGGCCAAGCGTGTCGTCGCAAGATCTGCTCAGCCTGAAACACACGTAGGTAGTGGTCGAGTGTGTCACGCTAGCATGTGTGTGTGTGTGTGTGTGTGTGTGTGTGTGTGTGTGTGTGTGTGTGTGTGTGTGTGTGTGTGTGTGTGTGTGTGTGTGTGTGTGTGTGTGTGGTGGGTGTGTGTGTGTGTGTGTGTGTGTGTATGTGTGTGTCTGCGTGTGTACGCGCGCGTGCGCGCCCGTGTGTGTGGGTGTGTGTCCGTGTGTGCGCGTGTCGCACTCCTGTGTGAGGTGAAAAGTTGTACAATCCATAGAAAATCCGATAAGTTCCAAAATTAGTTAATTGTGACATTTAAAACTTTCTATGAGCAGATTAAACGGTGATCCGATCTCACTGATGTAAGTCTTGAAGGGTTGCAAAACTGAAGATAATGTAGAACAGATTAGGCCTATCTACAGCGCAATTAACTGCCGATATTGACTGTAATGGAAAAAAAAACGGGTAAAAATTATTAAACGGGACCGCGCCAGACGAACAATTCCCGACTAAAATGGATTACATCGAATTAAAATTTTAATTAAAATTACAAAATTGAATAAATTGCGGTAATTAGGCCGATTATAGAACGCACAAAATGTCTAAAAAAACCACCTCGCATCCGATAAACTGAAGGTTGGTGTAGCAAAAGTTATTATAGCCAAGATCTCGTAACTATAGGACAGGATGTATTATACACCTGAGCAGAATAACCTACATTATAAAAAGTATATGTGAACAATTGCTATTGATGAGGGGGGCTTATGACATAGTGGGAATTTTAGGGGTTTATAACACGGGAAATAACAAGAGTGCAGCTTAATTTATGGTGCGCATAAAGTGGTAGTGGTAGTGGTAGTGGAAGTGGTAGTGGTAGTAGCGTATGACCTTATGCCCTCAATTTTGTTTGTTTAGATCATTACCTTTTTTTTAATTTGGGAGTGCACCTAATGCATCGGAGCATCTTATAAGCTGCAAAATACTATAGTTAAATCTTTCACTGTCAATTTTTTTCTCAATGGCGAAAATAACTGTGACGCTATTCAACAGGTGGCAGCAGCGTCTGTCTGACATGTTTGTTATTCTCTCACCAGAGGGCGTTGTCTGTCGATGCTGTAGAGGGTTATGGCAGACGCCCTACGCACGTGATCATCCTCGTCGGCAAGCAGACACTCCAGCGCCACCTGCAGTTTCTCCTCTAGCTTTCTCGCCTGCTGCAAAGTCCACGACAGAAACTCATTATCATTTCATTTCTCATCACAAACAAAGTTACACATTTGATAAACAAAGTTATACATTGGATGAAAAAATAAATACATTTGATGGACAAAGTTACACATTTGATGAACAAAGTTACACATTTGATGAACAACGTTATACATTTGATGAACAAAGTTATACATTTGATGAACAAAGTTACACATAATTTGATGAACAAAGTTACACATTTGATGGACAAAGTTACACATCTGACGAACAAAGTTATACATTTGATGAACTAAGTTACACATTTGATGAACAAAGTTACACATTTGATGGACAACGTTACACATTTGATGAACAAAGTCATACCTTTCATGAACAAAGTGATATGACGAAAACGCATACGCGTATATTTTCGCGTAGATGTGTGGGGGCGGGGAACATAACAGGAGATGCGTACATGTGTTGTTGTCAGGAGACACGCTACGCGTGAGTGTGTCTACCACTAATGCTGCATCCCTTGCCGTGCTGGGGTGGCTTGCCTATACCGGCAACCCGGAGAGCTATACTAGAGTAATTCTAAGTTCCCAGAAGGCGCATTAACGCTAGACTACTGAAAGGGTATATACCAGATAGGGTCCGGCAACCTCAGCCCAAGCTACTATACGTGTTATACTACTATACGTATATAGCTACTACGTGTTTCCCGTAAAAATCGTGCGGGTGGAAGGCAAAATCGCAGAAGATTGAAGCAGATAACGTTTTCATCAAACTGTCGAAGAACGAGCACCTCGCGGAGTGTAGCATTTTTTAAAGTCGTCGCCCGTCCGACTTGACTGCGACTGACGGCGCGAAGAATTCTCGAAAGTGGAGTATTGTGTTCTAGAGCGATATGACTTTCTAGATGTTCTAATACTCGCAATATTAATCGCTCTACAAGGATGAGTGGAGCAGTAGATCGTTGAGTTTCGATATCGTTTAATCTATATCTATATTCGATTTATAAATGGGTTGGTTATAGGAAGCCATCAGTCAGGCTTCCAGCAATATAGGGTCCTGTGTAGACTACGTAACTACTCTCTACAGTTGATACTAATGTCAGCGCCGTATTGCTCTTTGGTTTAGAGACATCAGGAAGCAAAAAAATGAAAAAACTTAAAATCTCGACCATCATCAAAACCTACTTAAGAGGATGCTCGGACATAAGACAGCCCGATAAAACACATATATAACAGATAACATCACGACACACGATAAATAACACACACGAACTACAATAGGATGGGACAGGAACTAATAAACACACAGATCATGAAGAGACAGATGGGAAGAGACTAACAACACGTTAATAACTCCGATATTAACAATAACAAGCGGACCAATGACAGTGTGACACGGTATCTTTTAAGAGCGAGAGAACTAGATCATTTTCCGCTGAAGGACATCTGAAGGTGAAACGCCGCAGCGCAGCACAGATCAATCGACCTATCGCTACCCAATTAAAAACACTGTAATTGCGTATATACTATCAGCTGGGGGAAGTCCTGTGTGCATTTATATGTCCCCGCAGTTTGACGCTTGATTCATGTAGG
>NW_014577460.1:114443-121835 GCF_000485595.1 Priapulus caudatus
CCCGCCATCTCTGCTCACGTCGCGATGCGTGGCAGACTCGCTTCCAAGGAAGCAAATTCCTCTAATTCCTCTCTGCGTTAGGAAGGCGACCGCGTGGGATGATGGATGGCTGCGTATCATCGCGGTTTCCTCCCACATCTGTTGCCGAGCCGAAGTTGCATTCAGCCCCGTAGGAAAGTATATGACATTTGGGGGGCAATGGGTTATAGACGTGCTTAGAGAGTGTGCGCGGCGCGTAGCGCCCTGATTGGGGGATCGTCTGGAAGGGCGGTATAGAATTTTTTTAAATTTTCAATATTGAAATGATGCTTTCTCGTGCATTCTGGCATTGCAAATGTTGCATTATATAGTTACATTTTTCAGGCCTGCTGCCTATGGACGCCTAGCTTCTGCTGTTGTACACCCCTATAACGCAATCAAACATAAAACTAATGACGTCATGCAAGTGCACGCTTTTGCTGTGCTGAATCAGTGTGCACTTGTCCAAAACAAATCAATGTATTAATGTTGAAAACTGTTTTTAGTTATTTTTGGACAATTGATAGTGGCTGTATATTAAAGGGACAGTAGCCTCTAGGATTTTAGTGCATACAGCTGTACTTACTGTATAACAAATCGTCTATAGGCCTACCCACACGTATTTGTTACCAGATACCTAATTTAATTGTTATAATTAATTACACATCAACGCTACAAAATTTGAACGGCGCCATGACACCCGCGACCTGGCTGCCACCCCCAAAAAGTTGCGTATTTGACCATTTATTTTGCACGTTATAGACCAAGGGCTAATCACAAAAGTGCAATTATATTTATACCTAAATGCTATTTGACCGAACGATATTCATTTTAGGGCAAATTTATCCATATTATAACTGAAACTATATGCAGGGATGAGATTGGTTAATTAAATTTTCAGCTGAAATTTAAATTAGCAAACAGAGGAGCGAGCAATGCGAGGACCGTAGGTCATCGCCACGCTAGGGGGGTCCGGGGGCATGCTCCCCCGTAATTTTTTTAAAAGAATGGTGCAATTTGGTGCATTCTAAGCTATTCTGAACACATTATAGGAGACTCTTGAATCACCTTTTCAAGTTGTCAAAAGGAACAAACGAACTATGAATAGGAAATCAGGGGGCTGAAAATAGGGTAAGTTTTTTTATTAAATGTCTAGACAATGATATTTTTCTGTTTCCACCCGTCGCTTGCATTGTTTTACTCAGACATAAGCTGCCTTGCTGCGACGAGAATTGAATGAAAAAAACACAATGCGAATGGAACAATCAGTGCATAGTCATGCACACAGGCACACAGCAACATGTAAACCCGGCCCCCAGGCCAGGCATGGTCGTTACGTGATCAGCTACCTCAAATGTCTGCCCCTCTACTGCAGCCTGTGAATTAACGAGAATTTTCTTTTCTGGTATGCAAAAACAGATACACTGTATACTTCGCTGTCAGTCTACTGTCTACACTCTACAGTCTACAGTCAGGTGCTGTTGAGGGTATATAATTTAAATTGTTACATTGTTACCCCCCTCCCAATTTTCTCAACGAATTTAGACGTTTCACAAAAACGACCCCTGGGACTGTCAAATCCTCGGAAATTCGCGGAAGAATCTCATCCCTGTATATATGATACTAGTAAAATGGGCCAAAAGTAAAAAAAGCCAGTCTGCAGTTAGATAGAAATTTAGGATTTCTCCTGAGTGTGACCATACAGCTGTCTGAATTTTCCAGGTGGGAGGGGGGCGTGCCCCCGGACCACCCCAGCAACGCGTGCGCGTGCCTTCACTCAAATATCACGCCTCCTCCTGAAAGCTAGAGCCGCCCCTGCTAAGGTATAGCCAAATGTTTTCTATTAGTTAAGCAACCTTGCACAATAAATACCCTAAATCTTATAACTTAGTACAATTAAATTTCCCTAAGCACATGAAATGGTCTGCCATTGTAACCCTCAAAGAGCCAAGCAGCCAAATTTCGTTACGAATTTTTTTTGTCATGTGCAGGTAAATACATTATCTAGGGCTGTAATTGGCTGTTTATGGGGCGTCACCGCAACAATGTCACTGGTATTTAGGAACGATTCTAAATAGTTTTGTTATTACGGTTTTTGGTCGGGATGTTATTGCGTACATTCTTTTCACTACCAATTAACTTGTAAAATAACTTGGTAATAACTAGCAGTATCAGTGGCATCAGATTAGGATCACCCTAATTACTATTATAATAAATTGAATGCTCAGAACAGTATATGTGACCCGCTCCAGCATAATACGGACCAAGTCGCAAGTCATTGTTTTGAGTAATGAGCACGCACACATGTCAATGCTGAAAATGGCCTACCTGGACAAAAATGAGATTTTTACAAAAATAAGTTCCTAAGTGCATATTTAATCCGGATATATAGGTTCAGATATCTCTAGATTATTATGGTCATTTTTAATTCAAAAACCAAAAACAAAAACAACATTTTTAAGGGCCCCTGACCGCTCATCCCCGACTGGGCCCCTTACCCGGAACGCTTTATCTCAAAAGCTGCATATTTCGGACTAAGTCAGTTTCCGATCTTCAAATTGCTGTAGATCGGTCAATTCTTTAGATATGGCCAAATATTATATATAATTTTAAAGGTAATTAAATCATCTATTCAGATCGATATCATAACCCCCCCACGTTCCGAATATCGTGACCGTACGTCGAGCGGTTAAGATTTGTGCCCAACTGTTGACGGACGGACGCTCGGACGGACGGACGCACGGACGGACGATCAAGCGATTCTACAAGCTGCATCTGACTATGTCAGATGAGCTAACAAACGAACGTCCGAACGCGAGCGCGGAATCTCGCGAGATACGTATAATACGACGGTATTTGAGGTATATACGGTCATATTATTTGAGATTATACGCCGGTATCTGGCGTATATCGGGGCCGTTACCGCCTAACCCTTGCCCGTGGATTGCCAGATTGAATCAAGGCAGTACGAAAGCAGATTAACACCGCCAGCGCACGTCTTTTCTTTACCGCGTATTCCCCCACCCACACACACACACACCCACCCCACCCACCACGTCCTCCTCGCAGATAGAAGCAATGCATTACGAATGCATATACGAACACCCGCCACCGCACGTTTTTTCTTCCCTGTGTATTCCCTCTCTCCACACACACCCTCCTCCACCCACCACCGCCTCCTCACCGCTTCCATTTGCTCAAGTCACGTTACGTTCGTGCGGCGGTCGTGCAACTAATAAACACACTCCGTGACGTTATCACATTAATAGCTCACGTCATCGCTTTAATAGCATACGTCATCGAGACGGAATCGGGGCGCGCGCCAGAAACGAAGCTAATTAGTGCTGCACCGCGCCGCACTACCGCAGTGTGCGGATTCTGAAACTCCCCCCCCCCTCTTTCGCGTGGGCAGGAAACGCGAGCTCGCTTGCTCGCTAGCTTACGCAGATAGGGTCTATGTCACCCTGGGTACTGCCGGACACTGCGGCTGCTGTTGTCACTAACAACAATCAATAATATCAACAATCAACAAACAATAATGTCAGCAACAATAACAGCAGTTAGCAGGGGCGCAAATCCAGGGGGGGACAGGGGGACATGTCCCCCCCCCGAATTTTCAGAGGGGAGACATCATATCAAATGTCCCCCCCACGATTTTGGATCACCATGATTTTGTGTGTAAGTGTGTGTGTGTGTGTGTGTGTGTGTGCGCAAAACCACTTTCCAGCCAAGAGACTAGCAGACCGAGCGGGTGTTTCTTATTTATTCATTTAAAAGCAAAAGGATTGTAATATCTTATAAACGACATAAATATCGATCTGAATAGATGATTTAATTACCTTTAAAATTATATATACTATTTGGCCATATCTAAAGAATTGACCGATCTACAGGCAATTTGAAGATCGGAAACTGACTTAGTCCGAAATATGCAGCTTTTGAGATAAAGCGTTCCGGGTAAGGGGCCCAGTCGGGATGAGCGTCAGGGGCCCTTAAAAATGTTGTTTTTGTTTTTGGTTTTGAATTAAAAAATGACGCATAATAATCTAGAGATATCTGACCTATATATCCGGATTAAATATGCACTTAGGAACTTATTTTTGTAAAAATCTCATTTTTGTCCAGGTAGGCATTTTCAGCATTGACATGTGTGCGTGCTCATTACTCAAAACAATGACTTGTCGACTTAGTCCGTATTATGCTGGAGCGGGTCACATATACTGTTCTGAGCATCTCAATTTATTATAATAGTAATTAGGGTGATCCTAATCTGAATGGCACTGATACTGCTAGTTATTACCAAGTTATTTTAACAAGTTAATTGTAGTGAAAAGAATGTACGCAATAACATCCGACCAAAAACCGTAATAACAAAACTATTTAGAATCGTTCTAAATACCAGTGACATTGTTGCGGTGACGGCGCCCCATAAACAGCCAATTACAAGCCCTAGATAATGTATTTACCTGCACATGGACAAAAAAAATTCGTAACGAAATTTGGCTGCTTGGCTCTTTGAGGTTACAATGGCAGACCATTTCATGTGCTCAGGGAAATTTAATTGTAACTAAGTTATAAGATTTAGGTATTTATTTGGCAAGGTTGCTTAACTAATAAAAACATTTGGCTATAACTTAGCAGGGGCGGCTCTACGCTATTCAGGAGGAGGCGTGATATTTGAGTGAAAGAGCACGCGCACGCGTTGCTGGGGTGGTCCCGGGGCCAGCGCCCCCCGCTCCCACCTGGAAATTCAGACAGCTGTAATGGTCACACTCAGAGAGAAATCCTAAATTTCTAATCTAACTGCCAGTGAGACTGGCGCTTTTTTTACTTTTGGCGCCATTTTACTAGTATCATATATACAGGGATGAGATTCTTGATCCGCGAATTTCGAGAGATTTGACAGTCCAGGGAGTCGTTTTTTGTGAAACCGTCTAAATTCCGTGTGAGAAACATTGGGAGGGGGTAACAATGTAAACAATTTAAATTAATATAACCTCCCAACAGCACCGTGACTGTAACTGTAGATGTAGACAGTACCTGACAGCGAAGTTATACAGTTATCGTTTTTGCATACCAGAAGAGAAAATATCCTCCGTTAATTCACAGGCTGCAGTAGAGGGGCAGACCATTTGAAGGTAGGCTGATCAGCGATACGACGCATGCCTGGCCTGGGGCCGGTTTACATGTTGCTGTGTGCCTGTGTGCATGCTATTGCAGCTGATTGTTTTCATTACGCATTGTGTTTTTTTTCATGTCAATTTTCGTCGGCAGCAAGGCAGCTTATGTCTTGAGAAAACAATGCAAGCGACGGGTGGAAACGAAAAATATCATTGTCTAGAATATTTAATAAAAAAGACTCTACCCTATTTTCAGCCGCCCCTGATTTCCTATTCATTAGTTTCGTTTTGTTCCTTATTGAACAAACTTGAAAAGGTGATTCAAAGAGTCTCCTATAATGTGTTCAGAATAGCTTTAAATGGCACCAAATTGCACATTCTTTTAAAGAGAAAAAAAATTACGGGGGAGCATGACCTACGGTCCTCGCATTGGCTTCGCTCCTTCTGTTATGTTAATGTTAAAATTTCAGCTGAAATTTAATTAAACCAATACTCACATCCGCTGCATATAGTTTCAGTTATAATATGGATAAATTGTGCCCTAAAAATGAAATCGTTCGGTCAAATAGCATTTAAGGAATAAATATAATTGCACTTTTGTGATTACCCTCGGTCTATAACGTGCCAAAATAAATGGTCAAATACTGAGGCAACTTTTTGGGGGTGGCAGCCAGGTCGCGGGTGGTCATGGCGCCGTTCAAATTTTGTAGCGTTGATGTGTAATTAATTATAACAATTAAATTAAGGTATCTGGTAACAAATACGTGTGGGTAGGCCTATAGACGATTTTGTTATACAGTAAGTACAGCTGTATGCACTAAAATCTAGAGGCTACTGTCCCTTTAATATACAGCCACTATCATTGTCCAAAAATAACTAAAAACAGTGTTTCAACATTAATACATGATTTTTTTTGGACAGTGCACACTGATTCAGCACAGCAAAACGTGCACTTGCATGACGGGTTTCATAGTTTTTATGTTTGATTGCGGTTATAGGGGTGTACAACAGCAGATAGCTCTAGGCGTCCATAGGCAGCAGGCCTGAAAAATTAACTGTATATTAATGCACATTTGCAATGCCAGCAATGCACAGAAGCATCAGTTTCCCATATATTGCAAATTTTAAAAAAATAAATCTATACCGCCCTTCCAGAGCGATCCCCAATCAGGGCGCTACGGCGCAGCGCACACTCTCAAGCACGTCTATAACCATTGCCCCCCCAAATGTCATTATACTTTCCTACGGGCTGAATGCAAGCTTCGGCTCGAGCAACAGATGTGGGAGAACTCGCGATGTATACGCCAGCACATTCATCCCACGCGGTCGTGCCTTACATAACGCAGATAGGAATTAGAGGAATTTGCTTCCTTGGAAGCGAGTCTCCCACGCATTGCGACGTGAGCAGAGATGGCGGGGTCCGGTGGAGGGGGGGGGTAGGCGAGAGCTAACCTTCGGGGTGAAATCGAGCGCGGCCGACCGGCGCTACACTCGCGTGCTACTTACCTCGACGGTGTGATATTGAACGAAACCGAGTTAGCTTTTGTGCAGCCAGCGTTTTTCTGCGCCGGTTCTCGTTGTGAGCCGCTCAGTGGGAAAGCCGCCCCATCGTTGCTCTAGACCACGCTGTGGTGCGAAGCGCTGGAAAGTTGACAACATGGCGTATAATATTTTGGGACGGCTGCCGAATTCGATATGATATATTTCGACATTTGTTTTGATTTCAATCACATACATATGGCCACCAAATATTTTCCCAGGAGGTTTCTCTTCCTGTTTGTTGATAATGTAATACACTGCCTGCTTATCCACTTAGATGTCCCTCACTTCTGCCTATATATTCTATATAATATATAGGATATATAGGCAGAGTGAGGTATATATATATATATCAGGAGTATTATATATATATACCTATGCGCAAATGCATCTGGGTCACATGTCGTGGGGCATGCATGTGTCTGGGGAGCATGGCAACGCTCAATATCTGCACGGCGTCTCTAATAAAGAAGCCTGATTCCCCTGAAGAATTCGTCTGCGGAGAGTATATATATATATATTTGCGAAAGCAGTGTCAGAGAACACGGATATCACGCGACGTTACAGCTAAATCGATACTGACTAGACATGCACAACCCATTAACTTGTACATATCCACTGCTCATTATACCCGCGGCGTCTGTTTGCAACGGCGAGTTAATGAACAAGCCAGAAACACATCGATATATATATATATATATATAATAGTATAAAG
>NW_014577460.1:121860-131270 GCF_000485595.1 Priapulus caudatus
TATTTTAAACCCGTACGTTCGTCTGCGCGCTGTTGCAGTCTGTTCTGTGCGCTGCCGAGGTAAGCAAGCAAGCAAGCGAGCGAGCGCGCGTTTCCCGCCCACGCAATTTGGGGGGGGGGGGTGAATTCGCCACGAGATTGCGGTGGCATTCTAAAACTCCCCCTCTGCGTGGGCGTTTGCGTGGCATTTTGAAACTCCCCCCCCGCCTCGCTTGCTAGATTACGCTCATAAGGTCTATGTCTCCCTTAGGGGCGTGTACAGGATTTGGGGTCCATACCTATCTGGTCCCGGTACCTATGTGTCCTGGTACCTATGTGTCCTGGTACCTATGTGTCCAGTACCCAGGCTACCTAGTGTCCCGGTACCTATTTGTCCCGGTACCTATGTGTCCTGGTACCTATGTGTTCCAGTACCCCAGGTACCTATGTGTCCCGGTACCTATGTTCCCGGTACTATGTGGTCCCGGTACCTATGTGTCCTGCGTACCTAGTGTCCCGGCTTACCCCCTATGTGTCCGCGTACCTATGTGTCCGGTACCTATGTGTCCTGTACCTATTTGTCCCAGTACCCAGGTACCTATGTGGTCCCGGTACCTATGTTTCCCGTACCTATGTGGTCCCGGTACCTATGTGTACACGCCCCTGCTCCCTGGGTACTGCCGGATACTACGGCTGCTAAAACAACATTATCCTGTGACTGCTGGCTTGTTCGCCCTTTTACGATATGTGACATTTAACATCGTTACAGTTGCTACTAACTGCAGGCGCGCGAATATCCATTTTGAAATATGGGGGGGGGACACCATGCAGTAGCGAGCACGAGAAGGGGGGGTCCTCCCCCAGAAATTTTTTGAAATTAGACCCCCTCAGATGCGGTTTCTGCGCGCGAGCAGGGGGGTCTGGACCCCTGACCCCCCCCCCCCTGTACACGCCCCTGCACACACACACACCACACACACACACACACACACACACACACACACACACACACACACACACATGCATTTGGTTGTGATATAGATTACGAAAAGGGTGTCCACATGCAGTCATAAAATCAAGAAAACAAAAGCAGAAAACCAATCATTTGGTGTTGAGGCTGATCACAAAATAAATTGGCCTCCGTTATTATTGTTGGTCCAGTCATATCATATATGCGTGTATATATATCATCAATTTTGCAATGAAAATTGCATTATTAAAACCGATGCTCAGTTACTCAGTGTCCTCTTTGCGTGAATATAGCTCGTGTTCCCAGCTTAATCCCTGAATCAGTGTCTAATGTGATGATATCTCCTAAACTTTCATAAACATACTTTCTCTTGATGATTTCTGCATAAGAATTTATTTAAATATAAAAAAAAAACGTGTTAAAAAAGAACGGTACTAAATTTATCAAGACACATTTTTCTCAAGTTGTGCATGATCATTATTATGCTTCTCAAATGCACTTGAATGAAATGAAAGCTGGGCAAAAAAGGGAAAGAGCCAATCGTTGACGCACTATCACACACAATAAAAAAGGTTCTCACTTACAAACTTATCAGATCGTGCGCTTTGAGTGGCGCCACCGTCGTTGTAATCAAACTGTAGTCGTTAGTTTTAAAACATTTTTTTTAAATATTTCTAATGGTGATTGAACCATGAAACTTTTTATGTAGCGTAATTATAACCTAAATTAGCTGAAAATAACCCTAGAACCTAGAGTAAACTCTCCCTTTAATAACTTAAACAAATTTCTGGAAATTATTGGGACTTTGTCGCTTGCGTGTAAAACATCATTAAGTTATCAAATCTCTCACGAGTGATGTATGCGCGAATCCGGCAGCTACGTACGCAGGAGTTCCCGCTACAATTATTACCGCATTTAAAATACTAGAATTATTTTCAAACTTCAAACGGTATAATGTGATGGCGCACGCATATTCAATTTGTGAGAAATTTCGCCAACAGCAAAGTGGCAATGCAAATCGGGATCATGTTACAACTATACCTCTGCATTCATCTGAAACCCGTTTCACGCTTCAACAGCCAATATAGGGGACTACAATTCAAAATTCTGCATATTGGGGATTCGCTAATTCGGCTTAGCATTTTCTGCCCACATAAAACTTGACGAACTCGCGTAAAACTTTCACCGATTGCAGCTACATTCGTCCGAACTTTATCGATCCTGCGCAATTTTCCATACTTACAATCGAACAGTGCGACTACAGTCACCACACAAAAGACGCGTTAGTCTGAGGGGGCGATTAATTAACGATATAAGTGAGTAAATTACGAGATACTCAAGGCAAGAACGTAAGAAAATGCGCGTGCGAATCGGACATGGATCCACGGAGAGCAGCTTTGGATAGGTTAACTAGATTTATGGCAACGCGTGCCGACTCCCCAACAACTAGTGCACCCGTAGCTCGCACTCACATGCGCACGCATACTACGCCTCGTTATATTACGTTACATTACATATTATGCGCACGTTACGCATGCATATCAAACCTCGTTATATTATGTTACGTTACATATTGCCCGCATGTTACACATACATATCACGTGCATGTTATGTTACATATTACCCGCATGTTACGTTGCATATTATGTGCACATTACACATGCATATTACGTGCATGTTACGTTACATATTACCATATTATGTGCACATTACACATGCATATTACGTGCATGTTACGTTACATATTACCCGCATGTTACACATATGCATATTACCCGCATATTATGTGCATATTACCCGCATGTTACACATGCATATCAAACCTCGTTATATTATGTTACGTTGCATATTGCCCGCATGTTACACATGCATATCACGCGCATGTTATGTTGCATATTACCCGCACGTTACACATGCATATTACGCGCATGTTACGTTACATATTAAATGCACGTTACATTACATATTACTTGCATGTTACGTTGAATATTACACGCACGTTACATTGCATATTACGTGCACATTACACGTGCATACTACGCCTCGCTATATTATGTTACATTGCATATTACACGCACGTTACATTGCATATTACACGCACGTTACATTGCATATTATGTGCACATTACACGTGCATATTACGCCTCGTCGCGAGTCCGACAGAGACCGCGACACGCAAAGTGCGCTGTCTCGCTCGCGACATTGACGCGCAGACGCACGATATCACCACACTCACCGACGCGAAGCAGCAGCTTGTCGTCATTTCCGCGACACTCGCCTTCGACGCGCTCGTCCGAATCGTCAGCGCCACCTATCTGCCGCTCCGACTGCGACTCTCCGCTGACGCTGCTCTTTGGCAGGAATTCAGGTCCCTAGGGGGAAAAAAAGCAAGCGGCTCGTGTTTGTTCTCGTCTGATTCATCAACACGCGTCATTCGCTAGTACTTTATCTGAATATTCAACAATAATTTGGCCAGAAGATGACAGTGGAATTTTGCTGATTATTAATCATTAACTGACGGCGGTCCCGCGACGTTTTGCGCAGCTCTCAGAGAAACATGATATATCTGTTATCGTTAGCGAACCGAGATCTGATATGCATGTAATCATTAGCAAATGCAATTCGAGAGCATATAACTACCTCAGGTTTTCCACGTACTTTCTGAGATTCGTTCGACAGTAAGCGCGCGGCGTTCAGATCGTTATTAACCGATTATTTTTAGAGAAAAGATGATAAAACACCTGCTCGGGTATGGGCGGACCTATCCATCGTCGTGCACCTCTCACGACCTCCAGCCGACCTCTGTCTCCAGGCTCCTTCTTCCTGCTAACACCTGCCCATTGCGTGGGGTCGGGAGGGTAGCAGACCTGCAGCTGCTTGTGCACTGACTTCTCCTGCTCTAGGAGAAGCATTCGGGGCGAGAGCCGGTCGGTGGTTGCCGGGTTCCCGCCAGAACCCCCTGGTGGCAAAATTATGCAACAATTTACATTTTTCTACCGTATATTACGCCTTGTGAATCAAATAATGCAATCAGTGCAGCTAAGTCACGACGTCAGTGGGTACAAATATCCCGGAACGGAATAACCAAACCTAAGTATCGCTCATAGGGTGTATGTCCCACAGGGTACTGCCGGAACGTATCCTGGGTACGGTCCGGTATACCGGAATGTACCCTGGTAACTATTTGATAGGGTTAGGGTTACGGTTAGGGTTAGGGTTAGGGTTAGGGTAAGGGTTACGGTTAGGGAGTAGGCGTAGGCGACTCCCTAGACTCGTTAGTGGAGTAGACGAGGTACGGTCCAGCATATTAGATAGTACCAGGGTACGTTCCGGTATACCGGACCATACCCAGGGTACGTTCCGGCAGTACCCTGGGAGACATAGACCCTCTCAGCCTAAGAACCCACACGGTTACGCGTTAAACACACAGCTCCATCTAGTGTCAAAAACATGCTATATTTAATATAACCAAATGGCCACGCACAACTGACGCGTGCGTTTTCTTCGTGAAGCAGAAGATGAGGATATGACATTGAGGACTATAAAAAATAGACCCTATAGCATGGACTTAAATAATCACAAAGCAGTTTGACACGTATTTTCCCTCGTCTATATAATTATATAGGATATATAGGCAGAAGTGAGGGGCATCTATAGTGATAGCAGGCAGTGTATTACTGTTACAACAGCGGAGAGAAACTCCTGGGAAAATATTGGTGGCGATATGCGTGATTGAAATCAAAACAAATCGTCCGAAATAATAATATCTTATCGAATTCGGCAGCCATCCCAAAATATTATACCCCATGTTGTCAACTTTCCAGCGCTTCGCACTGCAGTGTGGTCTAGACTCTAGAGCAATGATGAGGCGGCTTTCCCACTGAGCGCTCACAACAGAACGCGCAGAAAAATGCTGCTGCACAAACGCTAACCCGGTTTCGTCAATTTCACATGCGTGCACACCGCGGGCACGCGCTCGATTTCACCCCGAAGGTAGCTCTCGCTCCCCCCACTTGCTCCGGCAGCTACGTACCAAGTTCCCATTACAATTATTACCGCATTTAAAGTACTAGAATTCTTTTCAAACTTGAAACGGTATAATGTGATGGTGCACGCATATTCCATTTGAGAGAAATTTCGCCAACAGCAAAGTGGCAATGCAAATCGGGATCATGTTACTCTGCATTCATCTGAAACCCGTTTCACGCTTCAACAGCCAATATAGGGGACTACAATTCAAAATTCTGCATATTGGGGATTCGTTAATTCGGCTTAGCATTTTCCGCTCTTTTCTTTGTAAAGCAGAAGATGAGGATATGACATTGAGGACTATAAAAAATAGACCCGATAGCATAGACTTGCGTTTTTTAGCGTTCTGCATGTATGAATAGCAGACAGGTGGCAGGCTAAGTGCAACATTCTGCCTGCTACCTCTTGCAATATTAATGCCATGATGGACGAAGCACGTACTATCAAATATTCATGAATTGTAGCACCCCTGCCAGTGAATTGCCACATACATATTCGGCGATGCGCCGAGGGCACTGCAACGGCATTCTAATTATGGTCATTTTCTTATTATGGAGTTCAAGCATCTAACTACAGGTCCCTTGCAGTACTTCTAGAATCCGAAAGTAGGATGTGCCTGCCCGTGTGACAACACCCAACATGTCCACCTCAGTGCAATTATCTCTTAATCAGAGACACTGCTATAGAGTCATACTTGTTTTTAATTACAGATCAGAAGCCTCACAGTCGTTGCTACACTAGCACGTTAATGAGAAAAATAAATTCAGTTCCCACTGGCAGGTAAAGAGTTAATTATTTTGTAGCAGATGAAGTTCGAGACCAAACAAGTACAGTAATTAAATTTAAGAAACACACCTAAAGCAAGGTCACCTTGCTTGGCCGTGGGGGTACATTTATTGCCTGTAACATCAGTTGTCAACACGTTGCTAATTTGATAGACGTCCTTGACTTCAATATCTGTGAAATGGAATTGATATTTTACAACCTATGATGCCAGGAGACTGCAAAGAAACGTAAGAATATAAATTTTGTATCAATTTCTAACTGGAATGGGATAAGACATTAAACAAAATTATCACAATCAACAGTTTCTGAGCGGAACAACATGCAGGTATATAAACAAATTAGCATACTAATGATAATGATGTTGACAATGATAATAGTGGTGATGATGGTAACAATAAAAACGTTGATAGTGGTGATGATGGCAGGGGCGTAGCTACGGGGGGGGGGGCCTGGGGGGGCACGTGCCCACACTGAAAATTCATGCTTGATAAAAAAAAAATTGAATTAAAAACAATGCCGTTAGAACAGTATAATACAAAGAAAAGTTATATATTGTGCCCCCCACGAAAATGTAAGTTCCCCCAGTGCCCCCCTGCTGAAAAAATCCTAGCTACGCCACTGGATGATGGCAACAATGAAAATGTTGATAGTAGTGATGGTGGCAACAATGAAAATGATGATTTAGAACATGATTATATTTACATATCACAAATATACCACCCAGCGAAACTTTAAAGGTTTCTACATGTCTGAAATAAAGCATGGCAGATGTTATCATGCTGTTGCTGTCACCTTTATTGTTAATTCGTTGGACAGAATGCAAACTCTCTTCCCTCCAGTGCTTTGGAGAGCCAGAATGCACTTCATCGTTCATTGCAAAAGCCTTTTCTAGCAATCTAAAAACAGCAATAAATGCTATAAGCCTAAATGATAGGAAAATCAATAAGGTAGTGCATGCATGCCAACGTGAAAGGGCCTATGAGTTTTTGTATTTGATAACCAAATCGATAACAGCGTCATTAAGTATGCCAAGCTATTTAAAACGTAAACAAAACAGTATTATTATACAAGAATACAAGATTGATCTTACACGAGCTCCTTCTTCTTCCACTGTGTATGTGGGGAATTATTCTTGGCTGCATGCACTGCTACTGAATCTGTACTAATTGTTTCCTTAACCAGTTCAATCTGGAATTTCAACACGTTTGTTATTTTCTTAACTATACCATACATCGCCTTGTGAGCATTGTGGTGTTCACCGTTTTATCTGTGAAATAAAATCGACTGAACAAAAATTAAATATCATTATAGCAAAATACTACTAAAATAATACATTAATAGCAAAATTGAGTATAATATAGGGGGCAATTTAATTATGTTATCTATAAATTATGATTTAAAAGTAATATATCATTCACCATATATACTGTGCTGAACAGAATCTATGTATCTATGTACAAAAGCTAGAATGCCATCCGTGAAGAAAGTGATGAAAATTCCTATCTACAATTTTGAGAGCACCTTGCTTGCAGTATCCTCACAGGGGCCATATTGTTTCTCCAGATATCCATCCAACCTTTCTCTTAAATCGTCTGCCTCTGTGTGTTTCTTCACAACCCAATTCGCTAAAAGAATACACACGTGTGCATACATCTGTGTGTACGAGATCGACAGAGTAATATAATTAAAAACCTAACTAATAAAAGATATACTGAAAGATTGACTTAGCATGGGTCAAAATACAACTAGTAAGCACATAAATATGTTTACCATTGTATCCTTTTCTATAGCATAATAAACTACTTTGAAGTTATCGTACCTGTGTTTGGGCTGAGCTTAGAAACGATGTAGGTATCCCAGTTCATGTCTTCGCAAGGTTTATCATTGAACTGAAACTCTAGGTCTTTATAATGAAATGATGGAGCTGAGGAAAGAGAGAACTGGGAGGACTCCTTAGCAGCTGGTACTAACAACGGAAGATGACCCTCATCATCCACCTGGTTCACGTTAGTCACCTTCGTTTTCATAACACCACTCATATTGCAAGGCACATGTTTGTTCTCTTCCACTTGAGGGCGTTTGGGGCCTGTAAACTTGGGGGCATGTAATGTGCTTGAACATATCCCAACTGCATCAAAAAGGTACGCTGTGTTCATGTTGGGGTCATAAGAAAGAGACCCAGGGCTTGCCAAAGACGTAATTACGTCTGTACCGAAATTTAAATCTTTGCTGACATTCTTGATGAACCTTTCTTTGAGTTTGTCCTGATGGAGAGAGAACGGCTTGATAGAAGATCGATTTAGGTGTGCTAAATTAACAGATATGTTGTTAACAGTATCTTGTTCTTCTTGCATTTTTATTCTATCACGGAGTGTCCAGGTTCTCCTCTTCTCCACTGGGAAGGATAGCTTGGCCGCATTTGATTCGGATAATCCCGTGACTTCTACATGTTTAGATGTAGAATTTCGACGTTGTGGGCATTTACCCGACTTTGTCTGTGTAAATGAACGTGATGGGACAGATTTGCAAAGTTTGACTTTGGAATTTCCTATATTCTTCTTTGTTCGAAAAAAATGAGGTTCAGCAATATCCAATTTCAACTCCAAATTTGTCGCCATTATGGTCGATATGAGGTTTGAGTCAGGAGACCTCTGCAGCAGCTAATACGCAGTCAATCCGTCTGTCGTTAGGATTCACAGTCATAAGCCTAGGAAAATACAAATACATGTGTAATATTACTAATATTATAATAAATTATAGTGGTTTCCGCTCAGGCAATCAGTACGTGATGATGCGCACATGATACATACAGGGTGACAGTGCATGGATCTTGAAAAACGCAATATATACCATTTTAATTGGAGTCTACATTATTGTAGGACCCTGGCTTGTAATAATACTAATAGGCTTAGAATTTGGCAGAAATAGGTCAGTATCGGGTGTTACCGTGTTATACAGAGTTGAATACACAGCCATGTAATGTATGGCATATATGTCTGATGATGATTTCCGTACATGCCCCATACATTGTAATTTGTACGCTGGACCTACGTGTTCTTATACTGATAGAAATGGAACTACGATATATAAACTATGGCTTACCACACATGTACCAATGCCGTGTATGTATTATCCAGCTTACAGGTTCAGCCCTGACTGTAGCAGACGCAACATTTTCTGCTAGTAATAGTAGTATTAGCAGAGTAACCATGGTGCCGAATACACAGTCACAGAACGCAGATGCAAGGTACATCTAATATCTATCAATCATGATCTAATGAATTGAATGGGGACCAGAAAAGCCGCATTTTATTTTGTAAAATAAAACATAACAAGAAGAACAATTAATTTTCATATACTATTCTTGCATTAGGTCGAGTTATATCGTCAACTCCAATGTATTTCCTGGCCACAACGATATGTATCGTGAATCATATCATAATTTGTAAACAAACAGACTTCATCGCCGCCGCCAAACACCCACAACATTTGACAAGCCAATGAAAATCCGTTAGTTGAAAAACTTTATCGATGGCATACCAAATATATCTATGAGTTTATTTTAAAGATTTATACATGAAAATGTAATTATTAACAAAAAAATACTAAAACTTATAAATATTATTAAATTAAATATATATTTATAA
>NW_014577460.1:131907-150391 GCF_000485595.1 Priapulus caudatus
GCGGGCCTCGAAACGAGCCGAGGCGCGCAGCCTCCCGGCATGCATGGCGCCCCATTACTCGGTGTAAAACAAGACATCTCCGTCCTCTTTACATTTCACGAGAGAACATTTCCGCAGATCCCGCCAGCGGCATTAATATAAGCGGCATAGTAACTAGAGCTAAGGGCGGCTGCGCGTACTTGCTGTGCACGATGAGCATTGACGCATTTACAGTGATTTATAGCGAAATAGAGTAGAGAAACATAAGAACTTGGAAGCATTTCGTGTTTATTTACCATAATTTTTTATTGAGACGTTCCAAGGTCCTGTGCTGGACGGCGTGCAGTCGTCACGGTAATACTAGTCCAATAAAATTGTGCCCTAAAAATTTTTAGATTGCTGAATGTATCTTAGGTTTAGTTTACCCTAAAATAACATCAAAATACTTTAGGGCACAATTTATGTCTAGTAATACGACGTGACCGATCATTAAGCGATATTGAAGCACATTATACATGCACTGTCACCTCTGGTTTTTCCAGCTTAGATGGTTCTGATGAAACAACTCATATTGGTGAACAGTAAAATACCTAAGACTAAGAGTAAGACTAAGAGCAATACTGCAATAGACGGAAACTTTCAAAGAACGCAAAACAACTCTGGTCCCTCAGCAGTGTCATTTATAAAAAAATTGCATATATGGTGATCTATACTAGTATATTTAAGTATTTATTTACTAATATCAAATGAAGGAAAATAAGCACATTACGCGCGGGCATGACGTCACGACACACGACTACAGCGATTGATCGAAAGTAGTGCCGTTAGGGGTTTTCGGATCATAACGTCCTCTACATTTTCACGGAGAGAACATTTCCTGCAGGATTTCACGAGATATCTCTGGCGGGAGTAGGTAAGAACAAAGGCCAGAGTTATAATTCGAACAAGTGAACATTTATGTACACATAGATACCAAGATGGGAGCTGTTGGATGTGTTTTCGTTCTGTGATCGTGTGAAATGAAGTGAGCGTCGAACGAATTTTTCAATCCCGCTTTCCTACCTGCTCTCTTATTCATGTTGTTTGTGCACGCAGCACAGGGCGGGCGTGCGGTGTACTTGTGTGTTGCAAATGAGCATTTGACCAGCATTTACAGGTGATTATAGGCGAAATAGATTAGAGAAACATTAAGACTGGTACATTTTGTGTTTATTTACCATTAATTTTTTTTATTGAGACGTTCCAAGTGCCTGTGGTCACACGTAGATACAATAATGTAACCCAAACACAGGTTAGGGTTACAACGCGAGCCTATCCTTTTCTGTGGAGGAACCCCTGAGTGAATCACTCAGGGCGGTTTGCTGGTGCGTTTTCAGCGACTAGAACTTCCAAACTGGGTTTATTCTCAACACGAACCTTTCTCCGCTATCCTGGAACTTACTATATATATCACAATACTCTGTATTTTAAACTAATATAACCTGTTACAAAAATTCGAAGTGACGAGCGGCGATACTTCCAGCGCCATTTCTGTTGACCTGTGACGTACAGATTCGCAATGCGCATAGCGTTCGGCTAACTTCGTCGTGACGTCACGACTGACAGCAGGCATCCAATGGCAATGATACATTCGATCTTGGAGTCGAAGTTAGCCGAACTTTTCCTAATCTTTACTAAACCGGGTAAACCCTAAACCTATCATAAATATCAGCGGCTTTTTTCAGTGACATAGTAAGATTAGGTATATATAATTAATGTTATGATAATACTTAGAAATAATGTTATGAGATCAGAATATAGTGTTGGCAGAAATATCTTTTTGTAATACATGTACATTTACACATGAGTTTAAGGTATATATATATCAGGAGTAGATAATGGGGAAGGAGTGTGACTTCAAAAAACAAGGGAAATTCGTCATTTACTAGCCTTAGAATACCTACGATTTACTACGCGTAACTCAACCAACTTGAGCTCAAATCGTACACAGTACATTCGCCTAGCATCGTGCGAAATCGTTTTCTCATATACACCCGCAATCCGGAGATACAGACTAAAACGTATGACACGATTTTCTATTATGTTGCCAGCAAACTGAATGTGTAAACCGCCTAACTCGAAAAAAAGAGCAGCTACTAACGACTCTTGCGCCCTCGGCGATGCGGTGTGGCTCGCTGAGCTAATCTTTGACCTATTTACAGCTGCCTTTTGTTTACACAGGCGGTTTACACATTCAGTTTGCTGGCAACATAATAGAAAATCGTGTCATACGTTTTCGTCTGTATCTCCGGATTGCGAGGAAACGATTTCGCACGATGCTAGGCGAATGTACTGTGTACGATTTGAGCTGAAGTTGGTTGAGTTACGCGTAGTAAATCGTAGGTATTCTAAGGGTAGTAAATGACGAATTTCCCTTGTTTATTGAAGTCACACTTCTTCCCTATTATCTACTTCTGATATATATGGTAACTAAGGTGGATCAAGCCAATTGCACATGGCTCTACAAATATTTGCAACGTCATTCAAAAAATTGTTCCAAAAAGTGTCAAGTGGTGTTGTGACATGCTGCAAGAAGAACCAGCGTTAATCTCCACTATTTTGCTTTCATACACAAAATACAATGTATGGTTTCACAATATTATCCTCAAAAATACGGACTGATTAGTACCAAAATCAATAAAAGGGCACATAAAATGTATTGTTTATGTTGTGCACTCCAAGTGTAACATGGTTGCTGTGTCAAGAACCAAAGATAAATCACTTATCTTTGACTCGTGAGGGAATAAAGCAGGTACAGGGGTAGAAATTAACTTTTGAACAAGGGACGTTGGACTCCCTACCCCCAAAAAGAGGGAGTCCGCAGCAAAATGAGGGAGTCCGCAGTCTGAGGTTCAAAATTAAAGATATTTTAACAATAACGCATGTGCTTATTTTTAAGATTCATGCAGTTGCACATCTGCCAAATTTTCTTTGGACATTAGCTGAAAAAATACAGTAATTCCGCGAGCACGGAACGAACTAGTTAGTATGACAGAATAAATGGAGTCACACGGACTCCTGCATATGTCAAATCAGGGAGTCCGACAGTAAATCAGGGAGTATTTGACTCCGGACTCCTGTTAATTTCGCACCCTGCAGGTAGCTTCATTAGACATCTGTCACACATTCATGGTAGAACCTATGGATATTGGTGCTTCATGTTACTGAAATTTTATGCGTGTGGATGCAAACATATATTCGAGTTGTTGTGCGATGAGCAATGACATATTTCCTCTATATATATATATAGTCCACGTTGTGGTAATCTCAAAACAAGATGTGTGAGCACGGATTTAAAAAAATCCATAGAAAGTAATTGCGTTTGGTATTGAGTCAATTGACCAGTCTATGGCACCTGCTGTATTTTGATTGACAGCTTGTCACATTATTAGAAGCATTCGAACACTATATGTTGTTTTGTTTTCGAAACACACAACGAAAGCTATAAAACATAATACAGTTCAACAAATGTTGGCAGCAGCTTTTCAATAATGTATGGGAAGCTGTTACTAGTAAACTTTTTAATAGTTTTGTTGTGGATAGATGGCACCATGGTAGCTACTAGCTAGATGGCTCCTTAAGGCAGGCTTATGTCGGGCTTGCGAGCCGACTCGACCGGAAGAAACTGGATTTCGAGCAACTGGAAGCGATCGGCAGCGACTAATTGCGTCCAGTTGCCCACTGTTCTATTCCGAGCAACTAGTGGCGGCCAGTCGCAGGCAGTCGCGACGCAGTCGACCGACCTAAGCACTGCAATCGCAGCTAGTTGCTTCCAGTCGAGTCGGCTCGCAAGCCCGACATAAGCCCGCCTTTAAGTGTGACAATTTCTAGAAGTTTGTTTTTATTTTGTGGTAATTATATTTCATACAAAGCTTGCGCGTGAGTAAGTGCATGTGTGCTTGCTTTTGTCTGTACATATTTGCATTCGTGTGTGGGTTGGGTTGCGTGTGTGTGTGTGTGTGCGTGCGTGCGTGCGTGCGTGCGTGCGTGCGTGCGTGCGTGCGTGCGTGCGTGCGTGCGTGCGTGCGTGCGTGTGTGTGCATACATGAATTCTTATGTGTGTGTGTGTGATTGGGTATGCAGTCGGTGTATGTGGTAGACAAGTGTATTCACTTATATGTGTTTTACTCCAATGAAGTTACTCCAATCACACTATAATATTAGTAGTTATTTCAATCACACTGCCCGTTATTACAATACAATATCATTATCAATAATTTAATACAATTTATCCCAATTATTCAGTATTATCGGGTACTTTATTCAAATGTACATATATTTTAAGGGTGTTCACTTTGTTGTTATATTTGTGGTAGCTTGATTTAACAACAGTCTGTTACTCATTATTTCAATAAATACTTGAAACATTAATCTATAAAGTGTTTATTTTTTCTATGTGGATTCAGCACACATAAGACAAAATAACACCCCATGATCAAGTCGTAGTTTAAAAGAAGAATGGTACCTCATGCAAGTGGAGAATATATGGAAGAGACTAAGTTCCGCTGAGAGGGTCTATGTCCCCCAGGGTACTGCCGGAACGTACCCTGGGTACGGTCCGGTATACCGGAACGTACCCTAGTACTAAATACTACTATCTAATATGCCTGAGTCGGACCGTACCTTGCCTACTCCACTAACGAGTCTAGGGAGTCGCCTACGCCTACTCCCTAACCCTAACCCTAACCCTAACACTAACCCTAACCCTAACCCTAACCCTAACCCTAACCCTAACCCTAACACTAACCCTAACCCTTGTAACTCTAACCATTTCAGCTAGATAGTTACCAGGGTACGTTCCGGCAGTACCCTGGTGTACATAAACCCTATGAGCCTAAGTTTCAGTGTGTTTACATTATATATAAGTATGATGAACACACGGTGGCGCCACTTTCCATGACAGCTTTAAAGTACGGGAAACACTTTCCCCCGGGCGTAGATGGACGGTCACGTGATGTGGCTGCACTTGTGTTAGGATTAGGGTCAGGGTTAGGGTTAGGGTTAGGGTTAGGATAATAAGGTCATGTCTAGCACGGAAGTATGACTGTGGAATCTTTCTGTGGAAGATTTGGACTTTGAAGCATCTAGTATGATCTACGCCACCGACGCCATCTTGTTCATCTACGCCCAGGGGAAAGTGACACCCTTATATTAAAGTACCAGCCTTTATTTGTCTTGGCTTGCTATGTGAGCTATACGTTAAAAGCTCACTACCAGTCTCACCCAGTCCCTTGTGGGTAGTTAAGTGAATCTGAGTCAGAAATTTAGACATGAATTTATCTAGTAAAAAAGATATTAAAGGTCACATTAGCATGTTTTCCAATATATCATACAATAATCTAATGGTAATCTGACTTCGTTGAGTTCTTGTTTTAGTTCCTAGATTTCAAGATATTTGTCTCTGCCAGGGTTAAATATCTTACGATGTGAGAAAAGCCATCTGGTTGCCTTGTTTTAATATGACATTTTTGTTGAACTAATAATTTAGCTAAGCAGTCTGGGTTTTATAATCAATCTAGGTGTTCAGAACGCTGATAGATTCAGACATGTTTATCTTCGGGGCAAAAAACTCGTAAATGAACATTTCCCATGCCCAGCCGTGCAACAAGTACAGGACTGCATTAGCGCGATTCCATACCTCACATGCACACGAGCGCACGCGCACACGCCTGCACGCACGCATGCACGCACACACACAGCTGATGAGTTGAGATGGCGGTATATACCCATATCGAACAATCTTTTTCCCTCGTAAACATTTATCTTTCGCGTGCCGGGCGTGCTAAAATATCACTAATGTCAGGCTAATGTGAATAATGGGTTCAGGGCGAACCAACGACAGAACGTAGACGCACGCAGCAGCAGCGAGCTGTATTGGTAAACACCGCCGGCACGGCCCCGGGGCACGACAGACGCACGCAGCGATGATTACGAAGTGTGCGACCGACGCAGCGGTAACCTGATTTCTAGCAATTGTTGTCCGTGCTGCCATCCGCTCACTGTTGTCCCCCGCGGGCCCTGAGAGCTCAAAGTTCGCTCGGCCGTGCGCACACGTGCGGGCTCACGACGTCACTTCTGATCCGACTGCACCCTGCGTCGGTTTCGCGCAGGAGATTTCTCGAACGGGAGAGAGTTTGGTGGGAGCCGAGATCGGTTTCAAGTGGAAAATTCGGACGCTTGGGCGGCGTCCGTCCCACCGTGTGCGGGGCAAAAAAGAGCGTGGTGATATTTCGCCGTCTGGCGGCCGGACGCTCGAATCTCTACCCGGAGCTGACAGAAACTCGGTGAGTGTGTTTACTTGGTCGGACGGCGGCGTTCGTGGGTACACGCGAGGGGTGGATTATGGAGCATTACACGGGCGGGTAATTACCACACCGCTGAACAGTCGGCAGTGCCGCTAGCGTACACGCACGCGCGCACATCTGGTGGTCTTGCGTTGGTTATTCGTGTTTTTTTCGCGCGGAGGGAGAATTGGCGTCGAGAGAGATCCGTCTCGTTTCGTTTCGCCCACGTCTTTCTTTCTTCGCTCCGTTCATTCGGCAGGACTGTCGGATGGCCGGCGAAAGCGCGCACAGACGACGCGGACTGCACGTCGCCTAGACAACGACAACGACGACGACCTAGTGGCCGCGCAACGCGCATGCGTGACGACGTGCGCGTGTGCAGATCGGATTTGTGCAACTCGATAGCGTTTGCGACGGGGAGTCGTGATAACTTGGCAGACGAGAGTCATGGGAAACTGGGTAGGTACACGCGCGCTGGAGTGAGCTGTCGATACGACGTGGTATGTGGGTCGGAAGTGTGGAAGGCTGCTTTTTGGACCTATAGTTTGGGACCCCGGTATATATAGTTCGTTCGCATATGTGCTAAACTAATCCGGCGTGCAAAACTACGATTAGGCCTGGAACTGGAAGGTTAGCGTTCGACGTAGGCTTGGTGCACGACGGGCGTGTATATAGTTCTCGCGAGTGTAGTAGAGCTGTGTACGTGGTAGCTCTAGAACTATAGTCCTTCGCTCTGCCACATCTTCACTCTGCCACAATGACATGTACATGCAGGCCTGTGGCAGAGCGATTAGCAATGGGCTATGGCATGTGGCAGAGCGATTAGGGGGTAGTTCTAGAGCTATGTACGAGGGAAACTGTCGGTTTGCCCGGACGAACGCGTGATACTGAGATAAGCAGAGGGGTACATGGGAGCGACGAGAATTCTGGTAAGCCTTCTTGTTTCCCGTGTGCCGTTGTCACAGTGGACGAGACGTGTTACGTAACGTGGGGTGCGTGCTTACGTTTAGCTCTAGAACTATAGCTCTTAGCTCTGCGACAGGGCGTGTGGCAGAGCGAAGAGCTATAGTTCTAGAGCTATGATTACGTATACTCGCGGTATACTGCCGTGTCAGACGTGCCTGGCTTTGTAAACTTTCTTGGGGGATGAGGGTATGTGTCGTGCAACGTCGCCAGGCCCACATAGCGCTTGGTTGCTCATGCGCGTTAAATTCCACGACGACTACTCTCCTTAGTTTGGCCTCTAGCAGTGGCGTGCAGAGGGTTTGGTATTGCTGGCTGACCACAAGATACCTGTAGATATGCTTGTTCTGCGCATATTTGGGGGGGGGGGTGAGGTGGGGTGGAGAGGATTGGAGGATTCATAGGGGGGCTGAAGTCATTGAGGCAAATACAAGTAGGGTTGCTACATTGTTAGACTGTGGAACTGTGACGTGAAACAATTTTTGGCGCGGGGATTTTGTACGATCGGATACGTTGCATTTCCTGATATGATTCAGTATGAGTAAACTGGTCATGGAATAATATATTCAGTGTTTGTTTTGTGACTTTGTTGAGGGGCGGGGGCATTCCTTAACATACCTTGAGGCAAGTAGTATAGCTGCATTGTTAGACCGTGGAACTGGCACAAGAACGGATTTTTAGTTGAAGGGAATTGTAAGATCCGCTGATTTTCCTTCTATGCGATTAAACTGACCACCGTGGCACAGAACTAAAATATCTTCAGTGTTTGTTCTGTGCGTACTTAGGGGGAAAGCGCCTTGGGGCAGATGCAAGTAGGATAGCTACTATGTTAGAATGTGGAACTGGCACATGAGGGGATGTTTTCGACGAAGGGTTTTTCGATTCGATGATTTTGCAGAGTTCTTCTGACGCGTTTTAGCAAAATGAGTGCTATATATATCAAGAGTGGATAATAGAGATCTCTATTATCTCTATTATCTCTATTATCCACTCCATTGATAGTTATATTATTATATATATATTACTATATTATAGCCTGCAATTGGAGTCACATATCTTTAGCGTCTTTATAATATATAATAATAATAATAGAAAATGTAAGGGCGCGAAATTATTAGATCGGAGGGAATTTTTCACCGACTCGCACGAGTGTTGTAAACCTTTTGAGATCTGGGTTGGCCTGATTAGACGCAACGCCAAAGAACACTCTCTAGCACCGCAGTTAAACGCCGCTGTCTCATCTCCATCAACACTAGTAAACAAATTGCAGAAAAATAATTACCAGGTGTCATAATATATACACCAATATATATATATATCTTATACTACTCTATATTATGACAGTCCTGATGTTATGTTAGCAACAAGATGGTTCGATTAATTTTCTGTCATTACGTATTGGAATTTTGTTCCTTCATCATTGGTAAATTGCAAAATTGCAACATTTCCACTGGCAATCCGCAGTGTTTATCTATCGATTTGATCCGCTTCTCCTCTCGTCTTCTATGTGTCCCTAGGACTATAGACGAATATTTATGAGGTTATGAGGTAGATTTTATGAGGTTATTAATTGTCGAATAGTGTCGTGACGGGAACGGCTTGGTAGGAGGGTTGGCGTGGTCATTTATTATCCCTGCTACCTGCTACGTTACACCTATCGCGGTGAAGATTGACTGTGACGGTTGAGGAACTGTAGATCTGTGTTCCTGTATCATTGCCCCCGGTGTATGGCGTGCGCGGTGTGAATCGTGGGCTGCACGGTGGAAATCCCGCCACCTTACTGTGTGCGACTCTTGCTATTGTCGATTCCGAGTTGAAATTAGCTTTCGTAGTGCAATTCCCGGAGAGTACATTTGGTGTGTATACGTGTGTCAGTGTTGTGGAAACGTGGCTATAAAATTCAATACGGGCGGCCAGAGTTTATGCTGCGTGGCGTGTTGCTATATAGTTCATGCTGGTAGCCTTTTTTTTAGTTGGCTGCGTGTTGTGGTGGCTCTTGTTATATAGATTTGTTAATCGTGCAAGTATCATTACTCGAATTGAACGCTATAGTGGTTGTTCAAGTGTGAGCCAGCACAGGACGGAGGTGTTACAGACCTATGTACGCGGTTGACTTACGAAAGTAATTTCTCACCTTTAATCGAAATGAGATATCAACCTTTCATCGAAATGAGATATCAACCTTTAATAAGATGGAGATATCACCTTTAATCGAATGAGAATCTCAACCTTTAATCGAAATGAGATATCAATCTTTAATCGAAATGGGATATCAACCTTTAATCGAAATGAGGATATCCGAATCTCTTAATCGAATGGGATATCAACTTAATCGAAATGAGATATCAATCTTTAATCGAAATGGAATATCAAACCTTTCATCGAAATGAGATATCATCTTGAATCGAAATGCGGATATCAACCTTTATCGAAAATGAGATATCAATCTTAATCGAAATGAGATATCAACCTTTAATCGAAATGAGATATCAATCTTTAATCGAAATGGGATCTCATATTACCGGTGTTATGTTGTCATATAACCCTTGCGAGCTAAACAATATGCAGGTACCGTATATAACACACTATTAACAGTAATATAATTTATTAAGGGTCGTAAAGTCCCGCGTGACGGCATGTGTGCATTGTGTATGGTCTGTTTAACGCTTGCTTTTCTTTTCTTTTTTTGCAGGTGGATACCCAACAGGGTAACTCAAACATTTTTATATATTTGTTGTGCGTGTGCGTGTGCGTGTGCGTGTGCGTGTACGTGTGCACGCGCGTGCGTGCGTGCGTGCGTGCGTGCGTGCGTGGCGTGGTGTGTGTGTGTGTGTAGTTGTGTGAGTGTGGCGTGTGTAGGTGCGGGTGTGTATGATGTGTGTGTGCGCGCATGTGTGTGTACATGCGTGTGTGTGTACACGCGTGTGTGTGTACACGCGGTTGTGTTGTGTGTAATGTGCGCGGTGTGTTACGTGCTGCGTGTCTGTGTAGGTGTGTGTATAGGAGTGTGTGTGCATGTGTGTGTACATGCGTGTGTGTGTATGATGTATGTGTGTGCATGTGTGTGTACATGCGTGTGTGTGTATGTGCGGGTGTGTACGTGCGTGCGTGTCTGTGTAGGTGTGTGCGTGCATGTGTGTGTACATGCGTGTGTGTATGATGTATGTGTGTGCATGTGTGTGTACATGCGTGTGTGTGTACATGCGTGTGTGTGTATGTGCGGGTGTGTACGTGCGTGCGTGTCTGTGTAGGTGTGTGTGTGCATGTGTGTGTACATGCGTGTGTGTGTACGATCGTGTCGTGTACATGGTGTGTGTGTTATGTGCGGGTGTGTACGTGCGTGCGTGTCTGTGTAGGTGTGTGTGTGCATGTGTGTGTACATGCGTGTGTGTGTATGTGCGGGTGTGTACGTGCGTGCGTGTCTGTGTAGGTGTGTGTGTGTATGTGCGGGTGTGTACGTGCGTGTGTGGAAAGGTAGAGTAGAATAGTTTCCTACATCGGTTAGACTGTCTCTAACATGCTGCATGCACATTCTGTAAGTTTGCATAATAAATTCGTGTGAGGCAAATGCACACACTCTGTCGATTTTGTTTGTGAATCGTTTACAATCCTAATGGCCCTGTCACACCATTGACGATTTAGACAGCGTATGCCGGACGTATCAAAAATTTCTCTAAACGCTGGCATATCGCTGAACTATCGATGTTTTTTTTCGAATTTTGGCGTATACATAGCGTATTCATAACGAGTTGGACGTATACTAACGTATTAGTAACGTATATAGAACGTTTCCGATAACTTATAAGATAACGTATACCAACGAATGCAGCGGTGTGCCGGCGTCACAACTTTATGCTCACGATAGTCTAACTTGTGCATAGCGCGCGCGCAGGTATCGCCGACGATCACGTGTCGCTAGCCTATAAAAGGCTGCCGCTCGACGATTCAAATCATAACCGCACTAGAATCACAGTATCAACATCACCGTCGCGTATCAACATGCCAATACCATTTTATATACAATTCCCCTAAACGCTGCACATACGCCATTATACGTAGCTGTAAGTTAGAAACACGTTCAGTAAGTTCTTATTCGTCGTCGCGAACACGTCAAATACGTCTACATACGTCAATATGCGTGGAGATAAGGTACACATAAGGTTCAAAGCACGTTACTCATAAGTTAGAAATAAGTTTTGGGTACGCAGACATTATCTCGACGTATTTCGACTTATGAGTAACTTACAAGTTACGTGTGTGAACGTGCTGTCAACGATCGCATAACTTACCTACAAACTATGGCCGCGCGTATGCGGCGACGTATGGGCATACGCTGGCATACGTCCGGAAATTTGAGCATGCTCAAAATTTTTAGACAACCTCACCGTACTACGACGTTATACCAGCGTGCTTCAGCGTACTTCAGCGTGCTTCGCGTGCTTTAGCGTGCTCTTACATATCACAAGCTTACCCATAACTTATTCGACGCACGCCAGCGTATTCACCAAATTTTGATACGTCCGGCATACGCTGGCTAAATCGTCAATGTGTGACAGGGCCATAACACCTCGCCTCTTGGTGTGTCGGTTAGTATTTTGTTGGTAGTATTTAGTTAAGGATACTCTCAACCTTTTGCACGGGTATTGCTCTAATGAAGATTAAACGTTTATTGACGAATGATCGAATCAATCACTTGTTTTATTTATAGAGGAGATATATCTCTATGCTCAAAAATTTCATGAAATTTCACCACCTAATTATGTTACCACAAAAATTTTGAATTTTTGTGTAAAAATGGTATTTTGGATATTTCTCAATTACCAGAAGAGTGAGGATACAAATTTTCGCCACATGTTAAGCCACAATATGTTACCAAATAGACGCATCAGGATTTTCTTTAAGTTTCAATTTACAGAAAAATGAAAAAAAAAACTGCCTAAAATTCAAGTCGCACGTATTGAATTTAAAATTTTGCGAATAAAGAGACATGACTCATAAAATACGTCACTTAATAACAATCCCTGGCGCACTTTTTTACAGCATATATGTTACCATTAAAACGAGTGTAAAATTAAATGCTTCGATGTTGTAATCACAGGAAATATCCATTTATACATCGCACTACTAACGTAGAAATTGGAACGCGAGAACATCAGCATTTTTCTTGAGTCAGCCGCGGCTCACTACACATGTACGCGGCAAGCAAAACCGCTCTGAAGTTCACTATGCTACCGTTATAGAGAAATGAGCATGTACACAGGTGGCACATGAGTGTTAGCCATCGAAATAAAGTTGCAAACATGAAAAATCGCGTAAAATTTTCCTAAACAACCGTGAAGGTATATACATGCGTCTAAACAGAAGGAGATTGCTCCGAGCTGTGACTTGGAGATACAAAATAGAACCCCGCCCACTCCCGCCGCATACGCATCTCATGACCTGTAGGAAGCAGGAACTGATGATACCTAACTATGATATGTAGCGAGCCGATTGTGGAGCTTACATATTTCTATAAATTCTAGCTATTATAGACCACAATGTTTAGCCTTAATCTCTGTGCTAATTGTGTCTATTGAAGCGCGATTAGTCTAATTAATTAGCAAATATGCACGCGCGGGGCTAATGACCGGATTGAAACGAAACGTCACGAATTCTATTTTTTATCCTCCAAAAAATGCGGAAAGTGGGCGGGAGGCATTTTTATCTCCAATCACAGGTTCGGACGCAATTCCTCTGTTTAGACGCATGGTATTATATCGGGGTGTAAGTCATCTAACGCCAAACAAAACGATAACCCGATACAGCCGTTCATCGCCGTGAAGTCGCTGCGCGCGACACCAACCCAAACGTCCGATCATCTCCCCGTTGTTAAGGCTCATGCGAGCATTTGTTAACCTCCGCCCACGGAAGTTGGAGGAGGGTATGTGATCGTTCTCGTGGTCTTACGTGTTGAGTGTGTTCGGTTTCGTGTGTTCGTGTGTTAGTGTGTTCTGTGTGGTTCGTGGTTCGTGCTATTAGTGTTGTTCGCGCGATCGATAATTAGCGCGTCCGAAGTCAAGCCAGCCAGCCACAGCCAGCTCCAGCCAGCAGTCAGCGAGCAGCCAGCAAGCGGCGGCCGAGCCAGCTCGTAACACATACATGTTACATGGCGTATATCGTGGGTTATTCGTGTGTTCGTGAGTCGTATGGCCTATGGCGCATGTCCCCGCGGTTGGCGGAGGTACTTGCAACTCTCCGTGAGTGCCCTGTCTGTCTAGTTCACGGTGTGGTACACGCGGCGGGCCCGCTCGCACCGTAGATATCGAATACAGATCTGTATTCTATATGTATTTATATGTTTGTAGATATGTATTCTATCTCTCGCACCAAGCGAGCGGTATGGACGGGGAAGGGGGTGACTGATCCCTCGGTTTGTGCGGCTGTGCGGCGGTTAGTGTTGTGCAAGCATGGTTCCACCATGTGCCGACCATAGAGAGACATAGATTACGAGAGAAACAATAGGCGTCGGAGGCGGCCACAGTCGACCAGTGGCAACGACAAACATCCCTACGCGGCGTCGTTAAATTGACTACGTCACGAATTTTTTATGGTGTATATTTGTAAAAACGAATTACATGAAAATTAAGTATTAACGTCACTAAATGTATCGTCAAATTCTTACCTGATAAGATTGTTTTTCAACTAGTTAAAAATCCAAAAAATCTGGGCGATTTGATATATTGATCACGACATTAAATGCTTGCTATGGGGTATGTATGAGTCACGAGTGCATGTTCACATCAAACGGAATAGCAAAATAGAAAGTATAATGCAGCAATTTGACCATAAAAAGTGGAACCGAATTTACATTTTGTGAAAAGTGGACACATCACATTAACGAGCTTTGCACGTTCTCGTCTTTGCAGCGCCGCGTCCGCTCATGGCGCAGCCAGTAGCGTCGGCGCCCGTCGCCTGTCTGAGCAGCGCGCCGCAGTTTTCCGCCGCCCCGCCCGCTAGCGCCCCCATCGCCGCTCCGGAGATGGACTTCCCGGATACGATAGAGGGCTTCGGATATCACTACGATGCAGGTGAGTCTGGATGGAGGAGATTCGGCTTGGGAGAATGTTCGTGATGAGACCGGTCGTCAGAAACGAAACTAGCGTTAGTCTAAACCCTTAACGTTAATCTTAAATTGACTACGTCACGAATTTTCTATGGTAAAATTTGTAAAAAAAAAAATTGCCATTTTTTTACATTAAAAGTAAGAACTAACGGGACTAAACAAATCGTCAAATTCTTACCTGATAAGATTGTTTCTCAACTAGTTAAAAATCCAAAAAACCTGGACGATTTAAATTAATGTTCCCAAAATTAATTGCTTGCTATATGGGGCCGGGCTATGTATGAGTCCCGAGTGTATGTTCACATCAAACAATATAGTAAAATAGGAAGTATAATGCAGCAATTTAACCATAAAAAATTGAACAGAATTACTTATATTTTGTGAAAAAGTGGAATATTATTTTTATTTTTTACTATTTACGGTGACGTAATCACTTTAACGTTGAGCTTATCTCGTAGAACGCAGGGAGAAACGTGATGGGGAAAATCGGGAAAATTTCCCCCAGCATCGGCGATAAATGTAGCGACTGACGTCGTGTTCCTGATGTTGGTAGTAGTAAACTAATGGTTTCGAATGTGAAAGCCGCCTTCAATGTTCTTTAACTCGAAGGTCTGAAATAGCTGTAGTACTATAGCCGTCGTGGCAGGAGGGGGCTGCAGTACTAGAGCTAGGGCTGCGATTGCCAGTGTGGCTCCTTGAATGATGAGTGAACTCGGTGTCTGTTAAATATCTGCGCAAGTGTTTGTGGTGTAGCGATGTAGCCTCCCGTTAATTGATGCAGAAGAGATAGAGACGGCCCGCACGCTACGCGATCACATCATCTCTCATCGTATGTCGTTTTTTTTCGGAAAAGAGTGCTCGCTGGAATGCGCCCGCCTTCTCGCGTTTGCTTCGTGTGCACAAACATTGTGGGTGGGACCGAACATTATGTGTGTGTGTGTGTGTGCGTGCGTGCGTGCGTGCGTGCGTGTGTGCACGCGTGAGTGCGTGCGTGTGTACGTGTGTGTGTGTCTGCGTGCGTGCGTGCATGCGTGCGTGCGTGCGTGCGTGCGTGTGTGTGTATGGTATGTGTGTAAGTTGCAAATTTGGCTTCCGGCATACGGATTCGAGGATCGGCAACTTGCGATCGGGTAGCGCCATGTCGTAACTCATTGCAAAAACATTTGTGCCGATTCCGGTGTTCAAGCATGAAATATGTATGTTTAGGCGTTTATGCATTTGTACGCCCATTTTATTACATCCCGGTCGCCGTATCAATTTTGCTCGCGTTTTGCGAAAAAAAGAAAGAAAGAAAATGACGTGGTCGGGAGCGGATAGATTGGCAATTTGTAGGCGGCGCCTCTTGGCTATTAAGATTGTCAGTGTCGTGTGGAGCAGGCACTACCTTGCAGTAGAAAAAGATGGTCTGTAGTTCTGGAGTCTGACTTCTCGGAGGGGTGGGTGGGCGGGGGGATCTAAAAGCGATATTTAATGGGTGCTGAACATGTTTCTTTGCCTACATTCCACAGCATGAAGCTAGTGGAGTAACTTGTGTAGTATTAGGATCTTTGCAGATTCTCACTTACGCGACGCGCTTTGCGCGTAAACGTGGCTTTGGTGTGCCGGCGAGTGCATACTTTCATCGTTTTTTTCTGCCAAACCGATTTATTCTAGGTTTTTTTACCGTGTTTTTCTACCGTTGCAGATGGAAAGCTTGCGAAGATCGACGGCGGCGGCGCTTTTGAGTTCAAGGTTTCGGCGAGTCCCAGTTACAATCAGAAACGTTACGAGGCGCTGGCAGACGTAAGCGGTTCATTGTTGTAAATCCTCTGTGAGACAACAGAGGGCGCTACATACTTAGCACGTTTGTTACCGAGTTAAAATTCCCAGCTGTCAAGTAAAATGTCCCAGTATACCTCGACACTTGTGTTTCAGTGTGTAACAATAATAATATATAATAATAATTAATAAGAATAATATATAATTAATAATACTACGTGTAATAGTGCCGATTTGGAACGTATAATTAATAATTAATAATTGTTATTTGAACAAATAATGATGAGATTATTACTGGAACTTAGTAAGGTGATTTTATTGAGCATGGTCGTAATTCTGTTGTTTATCGTATCGCAGCTGGTTGCAGAGTATGTGCAGAAGTTACTGGAGGATGAGTTTAATTTCACCAGATTGGTTATTCCGGTAAGCCGTTATCGCTTTTGTATTATAATGCATCATGCATGTAGAGAGATTAAAAATAGATAAGTTGATAATGGGTGGATGACTTATCATGATGATGAATTAAATGTAACTTTTCCTAAGTTGTTATGTATTAGCTTGTTTCATACGAGTTTAACCACGGCGACAAAACACCGCAAAGAAGTGCGGTTTTGCGGCAGCGCCGGAACGTCGCGTCTATCCGTCTTCTGGCGTATGTTGAATGTCAGGAACGTCGCGTCTATGCATCTGACGTGCGTTCGACTTCTGATTTGCCAGATCGACGGGACGAGGGACGAGCGAGCGTCGTACGTCTACGCGTCGCGCGACGCCATGACGAAACACAAGCTGCTGCTCATCATTCCGGGGAGCGGGCAGGTCCTACCGGGCATGTGGGCGAGGAGGTGAGGAGGGAAGAAGATGTGTTAGGGGGAAGTGGAGGAGAGAAGACGTGTGAGTGGGAGGAGGGGAGGGGAAGGGGAGGAGAGAAGACGTGTGAGGGGGAGGAGGTGAGGAGGAAGAAGATGTGTTAGGGGGAAGGGGAGGAGAGAAGACGTGTGAGTGGGAGGAGGGGAGGGGAAGGGGAGGAGAGAAGATGTGTGAGGGGGAGGAGGTGAGGGGGAAGAAGATGTGTTAGGGAGAAGGGGAGGAGAGAAGACGTGTGAGTGGGAGGAGGGGAGGGGGAAGGGGAGGAGAGAAGATATATGAGGGGGAGGAGGTGAGGGGGAAGAAGGGAATGTCATGGGTAAGAAGACATGTGAGGGGGAGCGTAGACGAGACGAAGACGTAGGAGGGAGCAGGAAAAGTCATGGGTCGAAGAATGGACAGAATCAAAACAACGAGTCGGCAACGTCATTATCATGTTAACACGTGTCGGACACCTCGCCCCTATCCCCTTATACACCGCCTCCTCCCTTTACCCACCGTTCCCTTTCTCTTTCAGTCTGGCAATCAATAAGAATCTGGATGAGGGTACACAGCTTCCTTACATCCGACGAGCCGTGCAGGAGGGCTACGGCATCATCTGCCTCAACCCCAACGGCCGACCCGTCAAGGTGACACAGAGGCGCCCTCTCGTGGCGACCCCGAACGTCCGAGGTTGCGTATAACGCAGAGATAGTTTGCCACAGGTGGTTAAGCGCGAGTTGATTTCGCGAGCCAGGTCGAGTTCATGGATCTTCATGGCGTTCATGAATGTTCATGGATGTTCATAAAGTTCATGGATGTTCATGGCATTCATGGATGTTCATGGAATTCATGGATGTTTCTGGAGTTTATGAAAGTCGGTGCTGCGAAATCGCTGTTCCATGGCTTGCGGCGTTGTTCCCCTGAAGAGTCGCGAGTGCGCGGGGCGGGAATTCATGAGGGAGAGTTTGCTGGGTGCCGAGTTTTCGTGAGTCACTTGTGAACGTACGCAACCGGCAATCGACGATCCGTGAATGTGCCAGGGGGTTTCGAGATTTGTGCAAATAACCCGGTTTTGTTATCGGCATCTACAGTGTGTTTGATATTTAGGCAAATAAATGGGATTTATCATTGGCATGTGCTAAGGTTTACGAGATTTAGGTAAATAAACTGGGATTATTATCGGCATGCTCTGAGTGCTCGACATTCAGGCAAATATGTTCGTTTTATTGTTGATGCGAGCTAAGGGTTCAAGATGTAGGCAAATAAGTTGGATTTATAGGCATGCCTGATTTTAGGCGAGTGAGTGTCATTATTGCAAACATGATAGTATTTTATGACAATGTGTAGCATCATTACGAGCGTGTTATCGTTCTAAGAGCATGCACATCGTTATCACCGCGTTATAGGCATTTCAACCATCGTACCATCGTACTCATAATCGTTAATGTACTCGTTACCGCATTAACCGTCGTCCTGCAGCATTAATTCATTATGAATAATATTTATTAAACGT
>NW_014577460.1:150401-163867 GCF_000485595.1 Priapulus caudatus
GTGTGTGTGTGTGTGTGTGTGTGTGTGTGTGTGTGTGTGTGTGTGTTCTTGACACGGTTGTGTAGTGGATAGCAGATTATGTACTGGACATACGGTTAATTATGTACCGGATATACGGTTATGTACTACACATACAGTGGTTTAGTGGGCATACTGTTATGTACTGAACATACGGTTATGTACTGAACATACGGTTATGTACTGAACATACGGTTATGTACTGGACATAAGCATAAGAGGGTTATGAACTGGACATACGGTTATGTACATGGATGTTATCAGTAGCTAATAAATACCTATTAATAATAGTAATTAATAATAATAATAATAAACAATACTACGTGTAATAAAACAGTGCCGATTTGGAACGTATAATTGTTAATTAATAATTGTTATTTGAACTAATAATGATGAGATTATTACTGAAACTTAGTAAGGTGACTTTATTGAGCGTTTTATCATGGTCGTAATTCTGTTGTTTATCGTATCACAGCTGGTTGCAGAGTATGTGCAGAAGTTACTGGAGGATGAGTTTAATTTCACCAGATTGGTTATTCCGGTAAGCCGTTATCGCTTTTGTATTTTAATGCATCATGCATGTAGAGAGATTAAAAATAGATAAGTTGATAATGGGTGGATGACTTATCATGATGATGAATTAAATGTAACTTTTCCTAAGTTGTTACGTATTAGCTTGTTTCATACCAGTTTAACCACGGCGACGAAACACCGCAAAGAAGTGTGGTTCGCGTCGCGTCTATCCGTCTTCTGGCGTATGTTGAATGTCAGGAACGTCGCGTCTATGCATCTGACGTGCGTTCGACTTCTGATTTGCCAGATCGACGGGAAGAGGGACGAGCGAGCGTCGTACGTCTACGCGTCGCGCGACGCCATGACGAAACACAAGCTGCTGCTCATCATTCCGGGGAGCGGGCAGGTCCTACCGGGCATGTGGGCGAGGAGGTGAGGAGGGAAGAAGATGTGTTAGGGGGAAGGGGAGGAGAGAAGACGTGTGAGGGGGAGGAGGGGAGGGGAAAGGGGAGGAGAGAAGACGTGTGAGGGGGAGGAGGTGAGGAGGAAGAAGATGTGTTAGGGGGAAGGGAAAGAGAGAAGACGTGTGAGGGGGAGGAGGTGAGGGGAAAGGGGAGGAGAGAAGAAAGCTGCCACATAGGGTCACATATCTTTAGCGTCTTTTATAATATAATAATAATAATAATAGAAATGTGAAGGGCGCGAATTATTAGATCGGAGGGAATTTTTCACCGACTCGCACGAGTGTTGTAAAACCTTTGTGAGATCTGGGTTGGGCCTGATTAAGACGCAACCGCCAAAGAACACTCTCTAGCACCGCAGTTAAACGCCGCTGTCTCACGTCTCCATCAACACTAGTAAAACAAATTGCAGAAAATATATTACCAGGGGTGTCATAATATAGACACCATATATATATATATCTTATACTACTCTATATTATGACAGTCCTGATGTTATGTAGCAACAAGATGGTTCGATTAATTTTCTGTCATTACGTATTGGAATTCTGTTCCTTCACCATTGGTAAATTGCAAAATTGCAACATTTTCCACTGCAATCCGCAGTGTTTATCTATCGATTTGATCCGCTTCTCTCTCCGTCTTCGTTATTGTCCCTAGGACTAGGACGAATATTTATGAGGTTATGAGGTAGATTTTTATGAGGTTATTATAGTTCGTCGTAATACGTGTCCTGACGGGAACGGCTGGTAGGAGTGTTGGGTGCGTCATTTATTATCCCTGCTACCTGCTACGTACACCTATCGCGGTGAAGATTGACTGTTGACGGTTGAGGAACTGTAGATCTGTGGTTCCTGTATCATTGCCCCCGGGGCTGTGGCGTGCGTGTGTGAATGAATCTTGGGGCTGCACGGTGGAATCTCCGCCACCTTACGTGTGCGTACTGTCGATTCTAATGTCGATTCCGAGTGAAATTAGCTTGTCAGTGCAAGTTCCCGGAGAGTACATTTGGTGTGTATACTGTTGTCAGTGTTGTGGAAACGTGGCTATAAAATTCAATACGGGCGGCCAGAGTTTATGCTGCGTGCGTGTTGCTATATTAGTTCATGCTGGTAGCCTTTTTTTATGTTGGCTGCGTGTTGGTGGTGGTCTTTGTTATATAGATTTGTTAATCGTGCAGATATCATTACTCGAATGAACGCCTATAGTGGTTGTTCAAGTGTGAGCCCGCGCACAGAGGTGTTACAGACAGGTGTAGGGGGTGTGACTTACGAAAGTAATTTCTCACCTTTAATCGAAATGAGATATCAACCTTTAATCGAAATGAGATATCAACCTTTAATCGAAATGAGATATCAACCTTTAATCGAAATGAGATATCAACCTTTAATCGAAATGAGATATCAATCTTTAATCGAAATGGGATATCAACCTTTAATCGAAATGAGATATCAATCTTTAATCGAAATGGGATCTCAACCTTTAATCGAAATGAGATATCAAGTCATGGGTAAGAAGACATGTGAGGGGGAGCGTAGACGAGACGAAGACGTAGGAGGGAGCAGGAAAAGTCATGGGTCGAAGAATGGACAGAATCAAAACAACGAGTCGGCAACGTCATTATCATGTTAACACGTGTCGGACACCTCGCCCCTATCCCCTTATACACCGCCTCCTCCCTTTACCCACCGTTCCCTTTCTCTTTCAGTCTGGCAATCAATAAGAATCTGGATGAGGGTACACAGCTTCCTTACATCCGACGAGCCGTGCAGGAGGGCTACGGCATCATCTGCCTCAACCCCAACGGCCGACCCGTCAAGGTGACACAGAGGCGCCCTCTCGTGGCGACTCCGAACGTCCGAGGTCGCGTATAACGCAGAGATAGTTTGCCACAGGTGGTTAAGCGCGAGTTGATTTTGCGAGCCAGGTCGAGTTCATGGATCTTCATGGCGTTCATGAATGTTCATGGATGTTCATAAAGTTCATGGATGTTCATGGCATTCATGGATGTTCATGGAATTCATGGATGTTTCTGGAGTTTATGAAAGTCGGTGCTGCGAAATCGCTGTTCCATGGCTTGCGGCGTTGTTCCCCTGAAGAGTCGCGAGTGCGCGGGGCGGGAATTCATGAGGGAGAGTTTGCTGGGTGCCGAGTTTTCGTAAGTCACTTGTGAACGTACGCAACCGGCAATCGACGATCCGTGAATGTGCCAGGGGGTTTCGAGATTTGTGCAAATAACCCGGTTTTGTTATCGGCATCTACAGTGTGTTTGATATTTAGGCAAATAAATGGGATTTATCATTGGCATGTGCTAAGGTTTACTAGATTTAGGTAAATAAACTGGGATTATTATCGGCATGCTCTGAGTGCTCGACATTCAGGCAAATATGTTCGTTTTATTGTTGATGCGAGCTAAGGGTTCAAGATGTAGGCAAATAAGTTGGCATGCCTGATTTTAGGCGAGTGAGTGTCATTATTGCAAACATGATAGTATTTTATGACAATGTGTAGCATCATTACGAGCGTGTTATCGTTCTAAGAGCATGCACATCGTTATCACCGCGTTATAGGCATTTCAACCATCGTACCATCGTACTCATAATCGTTAATGTACTCGTTACCGCATTAACCGTCGTCCTGCAGCATTAATTCATTATGAATAATATTTATTAAACGTGTTATCATCGGCGAGAAAACGAATGGCTTCGGCACTTCGCACGCTGACTCTCCGGGGGTTTTCTCTTTCCGTTGGCCTACCTACCATCGTACTCGTTAACTTATTAACCGTCGTCCTGCAGCATTAATTCATTACGAATAATATTTATTAAACGTTAGATAATCTAACATAAATTTATAACATTATTTATTAAAAAGCGGCGTGGGGAACGCCATTGTCACTCACTCCGCACGCTGGTTCTCCTTTCTCTTTTCCTTTCTTTCTCTTTCCATCGCGAATGGCTTCGTGATTCCTACTGATTTCCTAATGGCGTCGTGACTCCGTACGCTGACCCTCCCCGGGGGTTTTCTCTTTGTGTCATTGGCAGGTGAGCGGCAGTCCGGAGGAGCACCTGCTGTACGTGTGGGACCACGTCGTGGAGCGGTGCCGCGCCAAACACGTCGCGATCGTCGCTCACAGCTACGGCGGCGTCGCCACCGTGCATCTGGTACGTGTGCGTGCAAACCCGTTGCCGCGGAAATGCTCGTCATCGTCATGGCGACAGGTTTAGTCGCTCTGATTGACCAGATTCAGAAATAAGTATTTTTACCGTGGTTAAATTATAGCCCTTTTACTTACCCAATCAGTGGCCGTAATACAAGTAATTCAACTGCAGATGAATGATTTTTGCCACGGTAGAAATAATTCAACCGCGGTTACATTATGACATTTTTACCCAATTAGAGGCCTTGTTACGGATAATTTAACGGCGCTAAAAATAATTTCCACCGCGGTAAAAATATTTATTTCTGGGTACGATGGCCAACCATGCGCAGACTACGTCGTTCGGACTTTAACGCTGAGCGTGGTGGTAGTGGGGTGGGAGATGCGGTTGTAAGGGTGCCGTAGGGCCGACACGGTGCGTGCGAGTGCAGGTGCGTGCGGAGCTGCGTTTTGCAGACGCGTGGCCTGGAGGGGTTTTTATGATTGTTACGCCGTCGCCGGTTACGATGCGTGTCCTTCATACTGTATGTACATTCCGCTGAGATTCGGATGTAAGTTTTTGCGGCGATCGATGTTCTATATCCAGGCGTCACATAAATATGCAATAAGCATTATTTTTATTAAATTTCTGGTGCTGCCATCTAGTGAGTGCTAACAGTACTAATAGACTGCAAACCAGTTTTGCTCGGTATATCGGTAGCTTTCGTAAATAATTCGACGATAAAATGGCCAAGACAAGATGAAGAAGTCGATGAGAGAAAAAAGAGATTTATTAAAGCTTTCGGGTTCTTTTAACGCATTCCTTCACGGAATTGGTTGAGTCCTCTTCAACGTTTTCGCTCTGACTGCGCATTGATATTACGGTTGCACATAATCGGGGGTGAATATAACAAATGTCATTATTTGTCGAGATTGTCGTTATTCACCGCTGACATAATGGGTGCTGATCGTTAGGCTGCTCGTTATCTCCTGCAGGTGTTACACCGGTGGAAGGCCGTCAAGAAAAAGGTGTTTGCAATAGCTCTCACTGACTCAGTGCATTCCTTCAAAGTCAACCCGGCGCCGAAGAAGCAGATGACATGGTTAGAAACGGTAGGTGAGACACGCAAAACCGAAATTGTAAAAATCGCCGAAACGCGACGATTTCGTCGCTAGATGGCGCTGCCCGGCAAATGCAGCTCTGCGCACTTTATTCCGGCAGGTCGGCAAAAACTGGGTACGGGATACGCAGCCCGTGAACACTCCGCTACCGCTCAAGAATGGAGAGAAAGATTTCCCCACCTTCTCAACTGGTACGTATAGACGCCCTTGATCAATCATAGTTTGGGACCCCGGCCCTCATTTTCGCAAATGCGCTAAACTAATCCGGGGGTGCTTAACCATGATTGGGCCGTTGCCCTGTGGTGCTGCGATGTACGCCTGTATCACACTAGCACAGTTTATGCGGAGTTTTGTGGTTTTTCCTATGCGTTTTTCACTCATTTTGCACTTTACTCCGATTAGTAACTGGCGTATCGCTTAGCGATAGGTAGATTCCTTCCCGAGTTTTAAAATTTCGTACGCTGACACGAATATGGTTGAGCTGCATCATAGTGGCATTTGTCAATTAGGATGCAGCTCCCATACTTACGAACAGGATAGGTTCCTGGGGTTTGTTTGTAAGTCCACATGTTCGGAAGTCCAACATTACTCTTATAAATACTGAATCCACAGCACTGCGCACAGCATTGTAAAAAAAAAAATTTGTACAGTACAGCTATACCCCAATAATACTCGGTATATTTTACCAGCCTTAAGCAGTATTACTTAATATTAAAGTCTGAGGAACAGGGATTGGTTTTAAATGTTCTATAACATATCCTGTAGATGTAGATGTCGTTTGTTCGTATCTCTGAAAGTTCGTAACTTGAACGTTTGTAAGTCGGGGGAGCGCCTGTACTGTTGTTGTTATTCACCAGAGATGGCAGCACATGCTGACATGGCTGAATGTGTTTAAAGTGATCATGTCACCGTAAATAGTAAAAATAAAAAAAACATTTCCACTTTTTCACAAAATGTAAGTAATTCTGTTTAATAAGTAAAAATGTAAGTTTTATGGATAAATTGCTGCATTATACTTCCTATTTTACTATATTGTTCGATGTAAACATACACTCGTGACTCATACATAGTAAGCAATTAAGCAAGCAATAGATAGATTCATAGATCATATATATCATCAATCATAGATAGCAAGCAATTAAGGTCAGGATCATAATATCAAATCGTTCATGTTTTTTGGATTTTTAACTAGTTGAGAAACAATCTTATCAGGTAAGAATTTGACGATACATTTAGTCTCATTAGTACTTACTTTTAATGTAAAAAAAAATGGCAACAAAATTTTACTAAATACACCATAGAATATTCGTGACGTAGTCAATTTAAGCTAACCGGAAAGAGGAGCTTCATGTACTATGTTGTAATGTTGGCTTCAAAAAGGTTCACGTCAGCTGCACAAGTTGCTTTCGAGAAACGAGTAGCAGTGCTAATTTTTAGCATAGGAAAAAGGAAAAAGCATAGTTCTTCCACAGAAAACTCGGGAAAAAATGTGAGCATGGGAGTAAACCAATGGTGTACATTATTTTGTTACATTTATTATATTCATTTGTTAGATGTATGGTTGCATATAGCTAGCTACGTATGGGGATGCATGCTTCGTGTTAATGCTTGAGCATTACCGCGTACACCTTTCCGTTTCTTCTAGGCACTCCAGTACATGAGGAGGCTGTGCTTTTAAATTATGTTTGCTTAAAGAGGGTTCATGTTAGCTGCACGGTTAGTTTTCGGGGAAACTTGAGAAAAATTTTTACCATGAGAGTAAACTAATAGTGTACACATATTCATTTGTTAGATGTATATGGTTGCATATAGCTAGCACGTATGGGCATGCATGCTTCTTGTTCATGCTTGCGCATTAAGGTGTACGTCTTTCCGTTTCTCTAGGTACTCCAGTACACGAGGAGGCGTCTGCGGCTGTGCTGAAGTACGTGTTTGAACTATTCGCGCAGCGCTACAAGACAGTCGCGGCCGATGCGAAGAAATGATAGGAGGCCAGCAGGTGGCAGCACTGAAACATTGCGGCAACGACGCGAGATGAGTCGCGAATCGACCGGCAAAAGCGATACTGCGATATCGGGTGCAATCTTCACGGGGTTGCACGACGGACGAAGTACGGGCGTGGTGTTAAGATGGAGTTAAATCTCAGTTGGTTTGGTTTCGTGGTAAGCTGCTTTGCTGCACTGGCCTCACAGCATTGCCTGTACAGGGATGGTAGACCATGTATGCGTCTCTGCGTACAGCTTGGATGGTGTCAGGGTGGTGAATGTTCAAGCTCATTCGATTCCTCGAACTCTGAAAGTAGTTTTTTTATTTGCGCTCTCTGTTTCTAAGTGTCACATGATGAGATCATGTGTAACTTTTTTAATCGATTCGAAGGAGCACGGACGGAGTGCAGCACGCGCGGGAAATTTTCGAGTTGGTTTTTGCACGTAAGTTCTCTTTGTGGTTCAGCAAGATTGCGGACTCAATCAGGCAGGTGTCCGTCTGCCTGTGTTTTCTCAACGCACGTGCCGAAATTCGTCTCGTTTCGAGATGGGATTCGTCTTTCTTTTGCTGTCGAATAAGGTTATAACCGTTGTATCGCGCACTGATGCACACGTACAAATGCTGCCGTACTTTCCCAATGACTGACGCGTCTGAAAATTGTGAGTCTTCATCTTTTAATGACTTGATTATCCCAATCAGTTGCTCAGTTCTGCAGCCGCAGCATTAAATCATTAGCAGCCGCCGCAATCATGTTCAATTACCGTGTTAATTATTCGGATTTTTCTAAAAGCGTATTTAGACATCTGCTTGGGCAACCGGTTGGGTTGTAAAAAGCAGAGATATAGCTGTCATAGACAGGGTAAAAAAATGTATGATTGCCCGTTTTAATATCAGCATAAAATGCTGCATAGATGGCGTTGCGTTTAGGGTAATATGAATGCATTAATAATTAAATATTCTTGCTCGTACTATTGTAAATAAAGTTTTAGAAGAAATATCGTGCATGTTTAGCATAATTTGTTAGAAAAACTAGTTCGAAATCGCATGTAATAAATCATAGTTATGTTCGAGTCGATTAACTGCTTGCAAACCATGTCCATTCAACTAAATATTGTATCTCACCATATCCATTCAAATATTGAATCTATTAACTATCACCATTGAAATGGCAATGAAATAAAATAAGCGAATGTAATAATAAATAAGTGAATAAGCGTTGAATAGAGTTGAAATACCGTTTTGCTAAATCTGATAACGGCATGTGTAAGACTAGTAAATTCACCTTTTCGTAAACGTCCGTCGCACATGGTTTCAAATGTCAAGGATTCGCGTATTGAGAGCTTATCGTACGATGTTTTAACTGGGAACGCCTGATACTTTATATGTCTATTATTTATTAACATCTGTCTGCACGAAATGTACTGTGGCAATTTGTTTACGTGCAACCATGTATGTGTTATGTCAAGAGCTTCATCATCGTGTGTGATAGATTTCTTCATCATGATTTGTACGATGGTTCTTTGATCAAAATTTCTGCTTGTTTTCTCGTTTTGTATATCGCTCAACTACCGTAATAGAAGTTGGACTGAACGCAATTTGCAAAAACAATTGGCAGCGAGCATTTTCGCGTTGCTGCTACGCCTTTCTCTCGGCATCTTTGTCATCATGTCTGTCCTACGATAACGCAAACGATAACGCAACGATACGCTATAACCAAATATGTTCGCGTTGTAAAAAAAATCGTTGTTGTTTGAGATGTGCCATGTACAGTGTATTATGCACGTGAACTGGCAATAGGTGGAATTTATGATACACTATATGTTGCCCGACGTTAAAAACAGTTGTGATTAGTTTTTCTCTAATTGATTTAAAAAATGCATAACTGCACTGCAACTAATATTGCACACAGTGCTGCATATAAACAGATACACGTTCATACATAGATCTGTGATGTTTACAGTTGACATTTGTATGTCCAGTATTCTGGAAAATATTTTAGAGATTAATTTCAATGAATTAATGCATATTTGATATTGACGTGATGCGCTCCTGCGACTGTAATCATAAAATTACATGTAGTTATAATAATGTGTAAAAAATACATCCGGTGGAAAAATCGGGAAATCCTAATTTTCTAAAAAAAACAACTTCTTAGAGCCAATGTTTTCGTATCAAGCATATTGCTATTTATTTTCAATTTTCCATGGAGCACCACTAACAACAACGACGACAATAATAAAAACGAGGACAAAATCGAAATAATAAATAACCGAGAGGATAACCGAAGGAAGCCAACCGTAGTATGTAACAGGCGAGTATCATTGGACGGTAGCGCCACCTACAATCGTCTGCGTCTTGTTCGAACCGAGCAACAGGTGTCGCGCGCGTGCCGTATTCAAATTGATTACTTTCGGAGCGAAAATTAAAAGAGCTACCCAGCCTAACCGGCTGTTATTCTTGCTAATCCCGAACGACCATATATAATCAAAAAAGGTCTGCTATAACTAACAACGTAATTAGGTGTTTGTGAAAATCGCCGCCGTACGCTTGGCTTTTAGGCACAGTCGGCAACTTTTTCGAACGCTTTTTTTCGTACGCGAAACGACGACGGCAATTGTAAAAGTTAGGTAAATAAACGCCATATCGTTTTGAACCTCCTTCCAAAAACCTTGCTAAGACAAGTTAATGAAAGCTCACAACACGCCGCTGCTCGCTGGGTGCTGTTCGCAGTTGGCAGCAACGACCAGACTCGGCTTGATACGCTCAAGAGTAGATAATAACACATGTGTGTGTTATTATCTACTCCTGATACGCTCCTATCGGGTTCTTCTACATACGCGAGGAGTGTTTTCTAGCCCGAGATCACAGCGGGGCTGTTTTTTTTCTCTGCGCTGCACAACTGTACAAATCACTCTGAAGTTCGGAGCGGATTTGGTTACGAGATCTCTGCGGCGACGGTCGGCCGCTGCCGCCTCGCCACTCGGAGGGAGCGGCGGGTGAAAGGTTAGAACTGTGCGACCGTAAATATAATCATATAATGCTGATAGAAGGAGACGGCGAGGAGGGGCGTGCAAAGATAGAAAGAAAGAGAGAGATAGATGGGGAGGTGGAAGATAGAGAGAGAAGGGGAGGAGGGAATAGAGAGGAAAGTAAAACAGAGGTAGAGCGACACACACGCGCGCGCGCACACACGCACACACGCGCGCGCGCGCACACACACACGCACACACACACTCACACACGCACACACACGCGCGCGCACACACGCACAAACGCGCGCGCGCGCACACACACACGCACACACACACTCACACACGCACACACACGCGCGCGCACACACGCACAAACGCGCGCGCGCGCACCAGCAGAGAATAGCATTATCATAATATCGCTCATTTCTTCGAATCCGATCACATTTCAATTTAGTTTCTGGGCGGTACTCCGGTGACGCAAGCGCACCGGCCCCCACTCCCTCCCCCATCCCAACCATAATTACCTCGCTATTATTATATCGGACTGTGTGGCTGTAGTTGTGTGTGAAGTGGGGAGAGGCGGGGGTCGTCCTGCATGCTTGCGCTACCAACGCACCGGCAAACACCAGCAGCCGCTATCCACGGCGCGTCTAGTTTTCACGTAGAACAAAAAGCTGCCACCCCTTTTTTCTCTCGAAAGCACGAGTTAGCGCGGCGGTGTGTTCTCTGATCCTAACGAAATCCCGATAAATGTTGGTAACGTGAAGTCTTTCAACATCGTCTGTATTCAAACTTTAGTCTACTAATTAACTCTGTAAACCCTATACGGTATCAGGAGTATCATAATATAGACTATGCTAATCTATTCTATCTCCATTATCTATCTATCAGTATCTATTATCTATGCTTCCACATGTATCTATGTAATCTATCTATCTATCAATCTATCATCCTACTCTATCTAATCTATCCTATCTTCTATCTATCTATCTTATCCTATCTATTCTATCTATCTATCTATCATATCATCTATTCTAGTCGATCCTAATCTATCTATCATCTATCTATCTGTATATCTATCTAATCTTATCCCAACCTTGGCTATACTATCTATCTGTATCTATTCTATCTATCTACTCCTCTATCTATCTATCTTATATATTATCTATCTGTCTGTCGTAACTAATCTATCTATCTATCTAATGCTACTACTAATCTATCTGTGTTATCTACTCTAGCTATCGATCTATTTATCTATATAATAATTAATATTTATTATCTATTATAATAGAAAGTGTCATAATATACTATATATTATATATATATATATATATATCAGGAGTGTATAATAGGGATTATCACTACTTCATACACTCCTGATATATATATATATACTGTCATCTATATATGTTCATGCATTCCTTATCATCTCAATAGCTAATAATACATTGTAATATTTAAGCTCTTTGATCGCATGTTCTTTGTAAGGCGTTTCTATAGTAACTGTACCAAGCTAATAGTCTTGCAGTCTGTGTAAGTCCTTCAGTGTTTCCTAGTGCCTATTTGTACTATGAAAGTAACAAGTAGTCTTGGTTGGGTAAATCGTTGGTTCCTTGTTTGCTATGTGCGTCATGCTTTATATGCCATATGAAATATAACGGAATAAGATAATGTATATGCCCACTGTATGGCTATGTACTATATTATCAATTACAGTAAATAGTGACTGGCAGTATTGTGTGGCTTTGGGATTAAATATGAATAGATTTGATATGTTCGTGACATTTATGTTACATCGTCGTTATTTTTTAGTTAGTACGGATGACAGTTTGATTGCCTGTGTACAGGCACTAAGAACGTAGTAAGCATTGCGGAGTAAACTAGTAGTATAACAGACGGTACGATGGTACCCATGCTGGTATGGTAACATGGCCCAGGTAAATTCAATATTAACTGAACGTAACTACGGCGTAATATGACAGACTATGATCAGGACAGATTAAGGGCGTAGAGAATTCAGTGACAGGTTAATGTAATTAAACGAGGATACTGTTTACGCACACACAATTTGATAGTGCGCGGAATCAGTGTATCACGATGCCGAATCATATACGTAATTGCCTCAATGTTTCCAAGAGTGTGGTTCATGATCTTAGAAAGGCCGTGCCACATGTTTATATAAGGCAGTCACGTTTGCGTAAATTCTTTCCGGATTAATATACATAGCGAACCACGTTCTTCGTTGCTTTATCCGAGTTGTAGCATGCATCAGGCAAGAAACAATGTTTCAAGTTATATGACGTCGCACAGAACGAGAATAGAATAATATAAAGAATTATAAAGAGCCCACGCTATACTCGGCGACAAATTTCCTCCCTCGCATTATGTTCGCCGTGTGTTAGTTTTTTACCCTCGCTTTTCGTCTAGACTAGTCCCAGAACTCGCAAAAACCTGCGCCGGAAATCGTTCTTCTAACGACGCGCCGGCGTCCTGTCTAGCTTCCGTCCATAAAATACGTGCACAGATTGACGAGGCGTGATAGGTTGTACTAGCGCGGATACGCCGCGTTGGCCCGAGCGAAAATCAGTGGTTACCTCAGCTCTGAGTTGACGCCGCTTGGTTGAAAGAAAAAATACCCGCCAAAAATCTAACTATCTATCCTATCCATGCATCCATGCAATGCATCTCATTCCACCATCCATCCGTCTAAATTACCATTGCCCAATGGAATGCCATGGAATTGGATGTAACATGCCGTTATGCATAAGAGCATGCGGAAAAACATAGGCAAACACGAGATGTAAACATTGGAGATCAGTTTAATACGACAACGATGAAAGAAAAAAACACTTCACGGCAACAGACGTGGAGCATGTTGGACACAAAAACAGAATATCACCGCGACAATAACTTCATTCCTTATATAGAGAAACTCGGGGTGGAGTGGGGCGGGGCAGATAAATTCACGTTGTTCTTTACAGATTATCAGTGTAGATTCTTAGCAAACGTCAATACTTTTCACTGTACAGTATTCGATAGAGAAATCGTGACTCTATTATTATATTTTATATTTATCATATATATAGTGGAACAATTATAATTTCTACACTACCTTGCCTCAGATGCTACTGATTTCACTACATCGACTGTATCTATGCGTCCGCGGCCATCGCCGCATCTCCTACGCATGCGCACGGCGCGCACACGCTCGCAACAATATTGTACAAGACTCAAACACGAAGTATAAAAATCTCC
>NW_014577460.1:165317-184665 GCF_000485595.1 Priapulus caudatus
CATATATATATATGTATATATATTCCGTATAAATACTCAAGACAGGTGTAAGCGATATTGGCTATTTCTTCGCGGTGGTTGACGCGTTGCGCAGAGTGTAATATTGAATACCAACCGAGCAAATTTCAACATAACGTGCTGACTATTTAACAAAGAGCTCTTAGATGGGCAGACCTTCATAATTACAACGCCGAGCAGCGTTTGCGTGGAATTACGCGCGACAGTCTAGATCTGATGAGACGATGCGAGTATTGGACACGCCGCCCGCACATCACGTACGCGCACGCACGCACGTACGCGCACGCACGCACGTACACGCACGCACGCACGCTCGCACGCAGCTGAATAACGTGCTACGTGTGAAGTCGAGATTTGTGTCAATATAATTTCTCGTGTTGTTTGCACAATAATCATGCACGCTCCAAGTAGCATGTCGACAGAATCACGTTAAACAACACAACGCCTTTTCGAAAGCACACTGAAACTTTATCGAACGCACATATTAACTCTCCGTCCCCTCATTTCTGCTCCTCCCTTAACGATCGTGTATAAATGTTCCGCCCGCGCGCACACACGCGTCGCCAAACGACATTTTCAACGGCAAACGAACGTGCGTAAAACGTCACCACAAGTACGGATGACGTAGCAGTCCGCATATCTTGGCAATATATAGGTATGATATAGGTAGTCTGAATACGCGGTGACGTCACGCAATCCGTTGGAGAGGTATCGTCAGCGTCGACTGCCGTTGCCGACGCTACGGCGACAGTGGCTGCGCGCGAAAGAGTTAGAGATGGCCGCGGTTCCGGCGAACACTCGTAACAGACAACTGCGTTCCGTGAATAAACGCCAAAAGAACGTCGAAGAAACGTCATCGATGTTATGACATTCCTTATCACATCAATAGCTAATAATACATTGTAATATTAGCTCTTGATCGCATGTTCTTTGTAAGGTATAGTACTGTACCAAGCTAATAGTCTTGATTGGTAGTCTTAGTGTTTCTAGTGCTAATTGTACTATGAAGTAACAAGTAGTCTTGGTTGGTAAATCGTTGTGTTCTTTGTGCTATGTGCGTATGCTTTATATGCCATAGAAATATAACGAATAAATATGTATATGCCACTGTATGCTATGTACTATATTATAATAACAAGTAATAGTGACTGGCAGTATTTGTGTTTTTGATTAAATATATGATTTATATGTTCGTGACATTTATTACATCGTCGTTATTTTTTAGTTTAGTACGATGACAGTTGATTCTGTGTACAGCACAAAACGTGAGTAACATTGGCTGAGTAACTAGTAGTATAACAGACGGTACGATGGTAGCTGGTATGGTAACATGGCAGTAAATAATATTAACTGAGTAACTAGCGGTATATGACAGACATGATCAGGACAGATTTAGAGGGCGTAGAGAATCAGGACAGGTTATTAATAAACGAGATACATGTTTACGCACACACAATTATAAATAAGTGCGCGGCATCAGTGTATCACGATGCGAATATATACGTAATATTGCCCTAATGTTTCCCAAGAGTGTGTTCATGTCTTAGAAGGCACGTCCATGTTTATATAAGGCAGTCACGTTGGTAAATTTTTCCGGATTAAATAACATGCGAACCACGTTCTTCTTGCTTTACGAGTTGTGCATGCATCGACGAAACAAGTTTCAAGTTATTGACTCGACAGAACGAGAATAAATAATATAAAGATTATAAAGAGCACAGCTATACTCGACGACAAATTCTCCCTCCATTATGTTCGCCGTGTAGTTATTTTTTTACCTCGCTTTCGTCTAGACTAGTCCCAGAAATCGCAACCTGCCGGGAAATCGTTTTCTAAACGACGCGCGGCGTCCGTCTAGCTTCCGTCCATAAAAGACGTGACAGATTACGAGCGTATAGGTGTACTAGCGGGATACCCGGCGTTATCCGAGGAAATCAGTGGCGTTACTCAGCTGGTGACCGCTTGGTTGAAAGAAAAATACCCCCAAAAATCTAACTATCTATCTATCCATGCATCCATCAATGCATCCATCCATCCATCCATCCATCCCATTCCATGCCATGGAATGCCATGGAATGCCATGGAATGGATTCCATGCCGTTATGCAAGGAGAGCGGAAAACATACGCATAACACGAGATGTAACATTGGAGATCAGTTTAATACGACAACGAGAAAGAAAAAAAAACACTTCACGGCAACAGACGTGAGCATTTGACACAAAAACAGAATATCCGACAATAACTTATTCCTTATATAGAGAAACTCGGGGTGGAGTGGGGGGGCAGATAAATTCACGTTGTTCTTTACAATTATGCAGTGTAGATTCTTAGCAAACGTCATACTTTTCACTGTACAGTATTCGATAGAAATCGTGACTCATTATTATATTTATATTTATCATATATATAACAATTATAATTTTCTACTACTATCGCCTACAGATCTACTTTTCACTACATCGACTGTATCTATGCGCCGCGGCCATCGCCGCATCTCCCACGCATGCGCACGCGGCACACTCGCAACATATTTACACAGATCAACACGAAGTATAAAAATCTTCAAAACAAATGAACGTTAAACAATTCAAAGACACGTAAAAAGGAAACGAAACACATCACTGTCGTTCTTGTCGTTATAACGCCCAGCCGGACCGCGGTCGCCTCCCCGTCTCCGCCCGTTTGCTTACGGGCAGGTACGCGTGTGCTGGCGCGTACGCTCAGGCGACCTAGCGACCGACACATACACACACACGCACATACAACATGGCAGCCATGGCCCGTGTGACAAACACACGGTCAGGCTGCGTATATACGCTATAGCGATATACACACTAATACAGACGTTTCTCTTTGGTAGAGAGATGGCTTACGCTAAGAAGTGTGTCAATATAATTTAGAATTTCATTTTCAAAGGATCCCTTGTATGCATGTGAGTTAATGTATATATATATATATAGTTATATATATATATAGATATATTAGACTAATAAAATAGTATAAGATATCATATTACAGTATACATATACACTTACACCTATACATATAAATACATAACATACATATATTATTTATATATATGTATATATATTCCGTATATAATACAAATAAAAGACAGGTTAAGCGATATTGCTATTTCTTCGCGGTAGATGCTCGTTGACGCGTTGCGCAGAGTGTAATGATTGAATCACCAACGGAGCAAACTTTCAACATAAACGCTGCTGGACTATTTAACGAAGAAGCTCTTAGATTGGCGCAGACGCTTCGTAATATACATACGGCGCGAGCACGCGTGTTGCGTGGAATTACGCGCTGACAGTCTAGATGCTGGCATGCAGACGCATTGCAGTATTGGACACGCGCCCGCACATCACGGTCGGCGCACAAGCAGCGCACGTACACGCACGCACGAAGCACCTCGCGCAGCTGAATAAACTGCTACGTGTGAAGTCGCAATTATTGTGTCAAGTATAATTCTCGTGTGTGTTTGCCAAATAATCGATGACACGCTCTAAGTAGCATGTCGACAGCAGTCACCGTATAAACACACACGCCTTTTCGAAAGACACACTGAAACTTTATCGAACGCACATAATTAAAACTCTCCGTCCCCTGCATTCTTTGCCTCCTCCGCCTTAACGATCGTGTATAAATGTTCCAGCCGCGCGCACACACGCGTCGCCCAAACGACATTTTCACGGCCGAAACGAACGTGACGGTAAAACGTCATCCAAAGTTACGGATTGACGTTATCGGCCAGCGGTCGACTGTCGTATTGCCGACGCTACGGGCGACAGTTGGGTTGCTGCAGCGAAGAGCCGTTAGAGATGGACCCGCGTCGTTATGGCCGAAACTCGTACAGACGACTCGCGTTCGTGAGATGAACGTCCAAAGAAGACGTCGAAGAACGTCATCGGAACATTTGTCGCGGTCAACATGTTTAAAGCGCGGGCGCAACCAAGATTGCGGGCCAATCCAAACGCTAATTTTCTCCAGTACTAGACTTAGCAAATCTCGTTCGTGTCATGCATAATCACACTACCTTATACAAAATAAAACTCGTTCCTGCCATTTTCACTGCGCGTTGCTGTATAAAAGGTAATTGAAAATAATCTCAATGTCGGTTAAAAGCTTCCGATGGTTTTGACAGATTCCCGCAAGCACGCGCAGCGGTTGCTGGCGGGATACAGCGGTACGGGTGCTAGCAAAGATAAAAAACATGTGACGGTCACCCTCACACGTTCGAGGCTAAATTGTTTGGCAAACAGTCGGCCGTTTGCGCCGAATGCCAGTTGTTCTCACCTCTTTCTTGTGGGTTTTAAGCAAAAATGTCGCAGTGAAATGGGAGCAACTAGAGTTTATTTTGCGATAAGTAGTGTTGATGTATGCCATGACACGAAGTATTGCTAGTCTAGTACTGGCGAGAACATTAGGCGTTGGGTGCGCATTGTGAGCCTTTAAATGATTATATGCTCTGTGTCAAAGTCTCAAATGGTTTACAAGATTGGATTAAAAGAATATCGTATACCGCACGCTATGGTGCCACGCCTGGCACCCATCACACAGGTTAAAAAGCTTGTTGTTTTTCTTTTTACATAGAAATAACACCATCTGAATTAGGAATAAAATATTGTTTTGGATGCAGGCTGTTTCGCCGCAGTAACGCGCTGATCGGTTATGTACTACTAAATTCAATTTAATCCATTGATGGGTTGTTATTATTAATCGATAAACCCCTTTCCCCATGCCGTTAGTAAAGATCTTATCCGCCTGCAGCGCAGACGAGGTAACTTATATATAATATATATATATATATATATATATATTATAATATACATATATATATATATAAATATATATATATATATATAATACATAAGATATATATATTTTATATATATTATAGGTACAATTTATATACATATATAATATCTCATAAATATATCACTATATGATATATAGAGGCCTTAGTATATATAGTATATATAATATACTATATGCGGGCGCTCTAGCTCCCTAATTTATTTGAACCGGAAGGGATTAGAGTGACAGCTCGATGCAACGCTATACGCCCGTCCTGTGTGTAATAAACAGAAACGCGAGCTGCAACCCAGCAACGCCTCTCTCTCTCTCTCTCTCTCTCTCTCTCTCATCTTACTCTCTCTGATCTCTCTCTCTTCTCCCCACTCGGCATATATGGGCAGCAGACGGCGGTTACTACAGTGCAACTGCGCCAGACGGCCCACAAGCGTTTCGAAAACTGCTCGCGCGCCCCCCTGGGGGTGGTACAGACGACCTTGAGTCAGCAGCACCGGATCTACGCGAGCCATATAGGATAATAAACACATATAAAAAAAATATATAATATATATATATATAGTATATATATATATATATATATATATATAAATGGTTATAATTTATTGTTATTGTTTGTCGATATGTGGTGATTGTGTAACTGCGCGCGCGCGGGGCATCTCTGCGCGTACCTCATTCACACCGCCCTCCTGCCTCCTCCTCATTCTTCTTCTTCCTCTTCTTTTGTCCTCAAACAATCGTGAGATTTGTTTCTTAACGCGGGCGCGCCGCTGCTACGACCGCGAACCGTCCCCCGCTATAATAAAACGTCGTGAGCTTGCCTTCATGGCTGCTGCCAATCCGCCATGTCGTTGTTCAATCCGGCGGGCACTTGCACACGCCCACCGGTGCAACCTGAGGTGCACCCCTGCATACAGCGCGGTTCGTGTGGTGGTTGCCTCTCTCTAGCCTGTACTGCTAGCATCTATGACAAATACGACATACGCATATCCGCTCTCCCATGACACTATTTGTAATAGGAAGATTCTTCCTATGACAAATATTGTTGTACGTCTTGTGCGCATCATAGGAGTTTAGGAGCGCTATTATGAACGCAAGCAGTGAATTTCAACTGTAAAGCGGGACAAAGTTGACTCGCCAATATTTGTCATAGGAAGTATCTTTCTATGACAAATAGTGTCATAGGAGAGCGTATATATGCGTATATCGTATTTGTCATAGATGCAAGCAGAACAGGCTGCGCGGACGCGCCTACGACGCAGGCCCCCCTCCTACGCTCGCCTCTCTTGCGCAAGCACGGGGAGGAAGGTAACGGGGGAGGTTGCTCTCTCGCATCACGACCAACGACGATCACATTGATTTCGTGCATTGTCGCGGTTTTAACAAGACAGACGGACAGAGCTCTCAACCTTTTTTTGTCACTCGTGTCCCCCCCCTACCCCCGCCTGATTCTAAATCCCCCCACCCCCGCGACCCCGGCCACCGATTCAACGCGAACACGGATTTCAGTCAATTCTGTAGCGTCTCTATTTCGACGACCTATACAGGTTTACTATGATAGCTGCTTGGAATCTGCGGACAGACAGAGCGTCATCTGTCGTGTGGTTTGCACCGCCCCATCACATAAACTACGGTCGTGCATCCGTTCCTATGTTTATATATATATATATATGCTGCGTTCACACGAGGATTTTATATATATATACATATATATTTATTTACTTATATATATATATATATATATATATATATAATTATATAAATAGATAAATAGATAGTATCCACTCGAATGGTCGACTGTTTAAACCGCTAGTCACGCATGCCCCCATACAGGCTAGATGCTGTTGCGGCTTTTTCATGGCTTCCACACAAGCACTGTGTCGACATTTTCATTGCTGTCTCGCTGCTAAGAACCCGCTACCGATGCCATGCATTGCCACACGTCCGCTTTTTTTACTACACGGTGTGCGCCGCGTAATGATATTTACTAGCAGGTAGCGCGCATAGCCCACAGGTGCACAACATTCCACCCTACTCGGTAGCGAGGGTCTGCAAATGCTGGCAGCGCCACCTCCTGTCCCGACATCCGCAGGCCCCCATGAAAGAGCGTCCGCTTCTCGCTTGCCGGCGGGCCGTGACGCAACAGCAGCAGCAACCGGCAGCATCAACAACAGCAGGCAGCACGCGTCAGCATCCAACAACAGCAGCAACAGCGACGACGCCACTACACTACTGCATGGCCATCGTCGTGTAGGACCACGAGAAGCTATCCCCGCTTAGGGGGGGGGCAACCATCAACAACAAACACAGAAGAAGGGGCAACGCAGCGACCAGCTACACATCGGCACATCGTCGGTGAAGGCCACACTACAACAACAGCAGCATCAACACAACAACAAGCCCAGCAGCGACACTACGCATCGCTCGTCCGTGTGGGCCAAGAGAAAGCTAGTCACCGCTCAGCAACATCACAACAACCAAGGCAGCAGCAGCGACACTACTGCATCGGCCATCGTCGTGGCGGCAGGAGAAGCTAGGTCCGCTCAGCGAACATCACACAACAACAGCAGCACAGCGACACACTATGGATCGCCATCGTCTGTACGCCACGGTACAACAACAGGCAGCATCAAACAACAACAACAGCAGCAGCAGCGACACTACTGCGACTCGCCACGTCGTGAGGGCGCACGAAAGCTCCCGCCAGCTAACAACATCCACAACAACAACAGCAGCGCGCAGCGACACCTCACTGCATCGCGGCCATCGTCGTGTACGGGCCACGAGAAGGCAGGTCCCGCTCACAACATGTCGGGCGAATAGCGTCTCAATGGGCGTCTTGCGCCCCCAAAGCCGCACGAAGAACACGTTTCGATGACCGGACGAACTTGACGGTGCGCAGCGACGGCAGCCGCAGCAGGCAGCCGACCGAACGCGTACGGCTGTTAGGGTACTTCGCGTGCGACAGGACTCCCGAGCGCCGACTGCCGACCTTCATCTGGAACGTCTCGATGTCGAGACGGTCCCGACAGGTCCGCAGGCAATCTGACAAGCGAAGCAAACAGCGGTGTAAACAACGCGTCAACAATGGCGTAAACAACGGCGGCAAACACAGCGCGTAACAAATTAAAACAACGGATGTCATTGGGGCAAACATCTGAATAAACAATGTAGTAAATAGCGGGGTAAACATCAGAGTAAATAATGTAGTAAATAACGGGGTAAACAACCGGGTAAACAACGGGTAAACATCGGAGTAAAGCATCAGAAGTAAACAATGTATGAAACATGGGTAAACATATTGGTAAATACCCACGCACACGTACGCACGCACGCACGCGCACACACACACGCATATATATATATATATATTATATATAGTAATATATATATGATATATAATAATATATATACATATCATACTAATATAGCAAAATTAAGGGTTGAGACAGCCTGCAAAAATTACACGCGCTGCCATCATGCCAGCTCGCGGCTATGCAGCGAGCAGGCGTGTCGTGCGGCGGCGTGCGTGCGTTCGTGCGTCGCGTGCGTCGCGAGAAGACCTATCGGCAGGCCAACTTTATTCACTGACTAGCACTCGCTGATGGCATGCAGCGTATAAGACAGCGGCCTCTGGCACGCGTGGCTGACACCCACAACATATGAGCTTCTAACCAACGACCGACATGCGAAAACGTGTTAGCCTGCTTTGCTGCCGAGCGTCCACACTACTCTCAAACGAATTGCACTGTCTCAAAACGCTCTGAATTCGGTTGCATTCGTCGCGGGAACCAAATCGCGCGTATATACCGCCCTTGAATGGAAGCGCGCGGCACAACGCCAGTAGAAAGACACGAGGGCTCCGACATTAAATGCGCCGACGGTTTTATTAGCGGGTGTAACGCATAACCGGTGGTTTGTATGGGCGCTTTTAACCGCAGCCTCACTGCTAGAATATCGAGGACTTAGCATAAGGTATCGGACGCGTACGTGAAGATGCCACAGCTGCAGCCTTTGTTTCGATTTTCCTCGGCCTCTCTCCTTGCGCGGTCTTCTCTTCTTTTTCTCTGCGATATATTTCCGCTATCGTGTTCTCATCCCACCCTGCGAACCTCTTTATTGGCTGTTCATTCATAATCCCCTCTCCTCTCTCCCTCACATCTCTCTCTCTCTCTCCTTCTCTTCCCTCTCTCCTCTCTCTCTCTCTCTCCTCTCTCCTCTCTCTCTCTCTCTCCCCTCTCTCTTCTCAGTCTCCTCTGCTCTCGCTCTCTCTTCTCTCTCTCTCTCTCCCTCTCCCCTCCCCTCTCCCCATCCTCCCAGCTCCTCTTCTTTCATCGCATGTAACACATCTTTTATTCGCCTATTTACCTGGGCCTCTTCCAATCTCGTTCTTTCCCATCCCTCCACCTCTCTCCCCTCGTCTTCCCTATTTGCCCTCCAGGAAAAAATCGAAAACGAAGAAGAAGCGCGAGAGAAACGTCTCGCGGGTGGTTTGGTGAGAAGAGAGAGAGGAGGAGCGAGAGACGAAGGAGAGAGGAGGAGAGGAGGAGGAGGATGAGGAATAGAGGACAAAGAACAGGAAGGACCAAAAAGAGGAAGAGAAACCATAGAAGGAAAGATTGGTGGATAGAAGAGTGAATGGAGATGAAGAAAGGAGGGAACCAGAGAAGGTGGTAGAGAGAATAGAGGATGATGAAAAGAAGACAGAAAAGAAAAAAAGCCGAAAAAAAAGAGGAGGAAGAAAAAAAACATGAGAGCAACAAGTAGCAACAGAACGCGCAACCTCCTAAAGAATCATAAGTACCAACCCCTCATTCGTCGGCGCCTGCAACGTTATACGGAATAGATTTGTGCCATTAACGGTTATGTCGCCCGCCCTGAAAGCTGACGATAAAAGAATCAGGCCGAACCCCGACGGAACATAAAAACTCACGCACGCCAATCAAGCTGGCGGCTGCCACGTCACCGTGTGTAAGCGTCAACATGTAGTGTGTCTAGCGGCGCGAGACAAGCTCGTCGATGAGTAAGAAAGAAGAGAGCGGGATAGAGGTGGAGGAGACAAATGAAATTGAATGCCAGAGGAGAGGTGGCGAGAGAGAAGAGAGAGAGAAAGAGAGAAGAGAGAGAGAGAGAAGAGCTAATTAGAGAACGATAATAGAGAGAAAAAAAAAGAGCCAATAGAGAGAGAGAGAGAGCGCGCGAAAGAGAGAGAAAAGGAAGAGACCGCGTGCATAGCCAGGAAGAAGAGGACAAAAAGAAAGAATGAGAGAGGAGAGAGAGAAATAAAGGATGAGGAAAGCAAAAGAAAGAAGGAAAGAAAGGAGGAGAAGACAGAGGAGGAGAAAAGAAAGAAAAGATGAAATTAAGACGTGGCGGGGCTTGAATGGGTACTGGTGATCCTATGCCTCAGTATCCCCGTGGCTCCACCTGTAGTACCAATTCGATCGCGCCGCTCCCTCTGTTCCTTCCTCCACCCTCCTTTCTCTCCCCTCTCCATCTCCCTCTCCCCTTCTCTCTTACACCCTCTCTCCGTCTATCTCTCCCTTTTCTCCCTCCCTCTCTCCCCCTCTCTCCCTCTGTCTCCCCTCTCTCCCTCCCCCTTCTCTCTCCTTCTCTCTCGCTACAATGACTCCGTCCCTCGCCCGTACGTGACGGGGAGACGACGACGACGACGACGATTCACGTCGCGTCGCGGCCGCGTGACGTCACCGGCGTGCGCGGCTTCGCACTTCATCCCGGAGGGCTGCAGATATATGAGCTCGAATTTGAAAACAGGATTAACCTCGTGCCTAATTAGCATAACAATGGAGGGCTTCGCGTTTCACATAATCTCATCGGACACGTGCACGATAGCACGGCGCATGCGCGCAGACGTCAGCTGCCGAGATCCCGGTCACCCCCTCCTCCCCCACGCACGGGGGGAGGGGGAGGGAGGGGCCGGGTGGATGTTGAATGGAGGGCGAGGAGGATGCGGAGATGCTGCGGAGACGGTAGTGGAGGATGGATAACGGGATGGCGCGGTGAAGGTAGTGGAGGATAGATGAGGGGAAGATGCAGAGAAAGTAGTGTAGGATATATGGGGGGATGATGCTGAAAAGGTAGTGAAAGAGAATTTTGAGAAGGGAAGCAGAAGATGCGGGGGCGGTATGGAGAAGGAAGACGATTATACTGAGAAGGTACTAGAGGATGTTGAAAAGGAATTAGGATATGCGAGGATGCTTAGGAGATGGTAGCAGAGGATGCTAAAAAAGGGAGACGAGGATGCGGGGAGGCTGCGGAGAACGTTGCATAGAAAGCGGAAAAGAAAGACAAGTATATTGACAAGGAGAAGAGGGACGATGGAAAAATCTGGAGAAGGTAGCTTGGGACGCGGAGAAAGTATTAGGGCATTTAGAAAGGATGCCGAGAAGGTAGCAAGGGATGCCTATATAAGCTAACGGAAGATGCTGAGCGGATGCTGGAAAGGTAGCAGAAGATGCGGATAAATATGTTGAGATGATGCTGTCCGATAAACAGATAAATACGCACAAGTCAGATAGACAATGAGCAGATGGGAGAATTCCTTCTCGGTAAGGATTTCGCAGAGAGCACGTACGCACGCACGAACGCACGCATGTATATGCACGCACGAGGATAATCGCGCACGCATGTACTGTGTGTGTTGTGTGTGTGTGGTGTGCGCGTGCGTGTCTGTTGGAGAAGACACTATAAGCTAACTGAAGCTTTGCCCCTCCCCGTATTATAATATTGGGTTAGGTTCGCAGGCGCGTTGAATGACAAGGCGCCACTGGCCTCATTAATCGGATCAATGCTGCTTGTAACCGGTAATCTCATGGTCGGATGTCGCTCGCTCACAAGCTCGTATGCACTGGCCTTCACTCGCCATCGAACTTTGCACATCACCAAAATGTACATTATTGAATAACCGTGGTGGCCTTCCAGCTCTTCAGCGTGGACAGCGTTCGCCAATAAGGACACAGCTGTCTCTTCTCGCGGCTTGAAGTATTACGATAGCTCTTGGGCTGTTGCGCCATAGTTAAATCACTGCATCAGCTGCATCGGGGGATATATTATCGATTGGCTAGGTCTAATAGAGTGGAGTTGCTTTATAATCCCTCTTCCGTCATATAAACTTCCACTGAGTTCATTTGCCGAAACGCGTGAAATACGATGGATGCTTCACTTCATGAAACGATAGCTTCTCTCTTCTGTGGGTTGCGCTGACTTTTCGCTAGACATAAGAATTATTTAATATAAGAAAAAACGTGTTAAAAAGAGAAACGTACTAAATTTATGCCCCCTCAACTCGGGCACATCCAAGTCTTTTGCTTCCAACGCATTGTTGCTGGATCACTTATCTATGCTCGCGGCTACGACACAATCGAGACACTCCTCTCGTCGTTACATACAATTGAAAATTGTCGTTAGTGGGAAGAAGGGAGGGGGTTTGGAGCACAGCTCTTTCCTACGATGCCCTCGGCAAAAAAAGAGGGGAAAGAAGGAACGCAATATCGTATGACGGCACTATCAACATTAAAGAAGGTTCTGCGCACTTCACACAGGGCCGGGGCCAGAAGATAGACACACACAACACACACTACACGGTGGCACACAGCCGCGTCTTTGAGTGTGCACAGCACACACACACAGCACACGCACAGCACACACACACAAGCACCCACACCAGCAGATCAACCTGACTCCACACACACAACACACACACACACCACAGGCCGACACACCAAAGATCATTGGTGATGTCCCGCCATTGTGGGGGGGGGGGACCATTTGATATGATGTCCCGCCCTGCTTGAAAGTTCGTGGTGGGGGGCGACTGATGTCCCCCCTGCCCCCAGCCTGGATTTGCGACCCAGCGGTAATGGGTGGGTGGCTCACGGGAGTAGTGGTTGAGTGCGCTATGTTATCGCTGTTGTGGTAGATATTGTGTGTAGATGATAGTAGATGTGTTTGATAGATGAGTGTCGCTCGTGTGGTCCCTTCATAGTTGTATGTTTTTATGTATGTACTGTCAGTGGCTGGACTCGTATGTATGGTTAGATGGAGGGGTAGGGTGCTTCCGTTCAGCTTTCCCATTTGAGCAGCTACAAATAGCAAGCAAGACGGGTCTTCACAGGCACCAAGTTGACGAGTAGCTTGACTCGACATATGCGGGACGGTGTTCTTAATAGCCTCAGATTACTTCGCGGCTTCTCGAAGGATGCGGTACAAGAAGACGCCAACGCAGAGACTGTAAGGCACACGAACTACACAATATGGGTCTGTGCTGCCCGTCTCGGCGTCGCGGTACGGCGGGGGTAGAACGATAGCCGGCTGTGTTGTGGAGAATACACTCCGACACGACGCACACACGACGACAGGCACATTCACCATAAAAAGGTAAAGGATTTGGCCTTGACAAAATAGGAGGGCCGCTATACGTCTTTGGCGGCTTGCTAATTATTGTCGCCGTCTGTGACGTTGTGCTCGCTAACACAATACTTTCGAGCCGGCGTGTCAATGAGCACAACTATTTACTTGATCAATCCATAACACTACACAATTCTAACTTGAGTCGCATAATCCACATCACCAGACGCAGTAATAGATAGCAATAAAACATTTGTGTGCGGCCAGCGCGTACACAACACACACTCAGCGCAGTCAGCACGACACAAGACTGTGTACGCCTAGTAGTTAGCCGCGTGAGAGCGCTAGTTGGTTATGCCGGGCACATTCATGTGGCGCTCAGAGCGCGGGTAATGGACGCAGGATTATGGTTATATATTGTTGTCGTGCGGCTCGCTGTTAGGGGTAGTGTGCTCGGTTTGCGGAGTGGTGTGGGGATTATAGAGCGGTGGATGGCGTGATGCTGATGATGGGTACCGGGTGTGTGCGTCGTGTGGGTATGAAGGTGTGGGTTGAATGGTCGGGGTCGTCGTGTGAGTGTGTAGTGTTGCGCTCGCTGTGAGGTGGGCTGTGTGTCGCTCAGTTATGTGCGGGTGCTGATTTTCACTCTGATGCTGATAAACTACATTCATCGACATTGTTAGACCACCAGCGACACTGGGTCACGACTCACGTATGTATGGTATGTGTTACACACATGAACACGGACTCGCTCAGTTTTGATCGCAAATAGCGCAAATTTAGAGTAAGAGTGCGATATGATATACAAAGGGACGGCGTTCTACCCTTTACTGCGGACCTGGAATAAATGGTAAGATTTGGCTGAAAAAACCGTAAGAGAATTGCCACGGAATGTTGTCGTGAGTTTGATCTCAGGATAGAGTTGTGGAAAAAGTCGAAGCACTGTGTCGCTATGCTCACACACGTTGCCACCCAGTTTCAGACTTGTGCCGCGCATATTCCAACAAGCTGCTTAGCGGGCGACGGTTGAACAGGGGCGGGCTAGTCCACCGTGCAACAGGACCCAAACCACAGCACGCGCGACTTGGCTTCAACACAACCGCCAGACAGCACACAGCAAGCACGACGCATTGCGCGTACAAGTGCACTGTAACTCATTGACGAGAGCGTGTCGCGGCAAGACGGTGGTACGAACAGTGCGAAGCAGCGTAATATGGTACGTGGTAGACGCCAGCCATAGGGTGGTTAACAGAGTGGCAGCGACCCTACCAGCCCAATGAGATCTATCTCTATTCTCACTTTGGTTAGCTCTCGCTAACTATCCACACACCCCAGTACAGTAGCATACAAAAATACATTTGCTGTGTGTGTGTCGCATCGCTATCGCATGCCACGATCGCACGCGATCGCGATGCGTGCGTGCGTAGTGTGTGTGTGCACTGTGCTCGCTACGCTCGCTAGTGTGCGACACTCACGACATGATGCAATGGTGTGTGTCGCTCGCTACGTGTGCTAGACTCACGTGTCAATGTGTGTGTGTGCGCTGATGTGTGTCGTGTGTGTGTGTTATTTGCACTGTGTACTTAGCAGACAATGGTTAATGTGTTCGTGTAATGCATGATTGTAAGCATGTATTTGTATTGACCATGCTTGCAAGCCATAAAAAACAAACGATGTGGCAAACAACTATAAACTCTGCCATATAACACCTTACAGCATAAGAAGTACCTGTATACAAATGCATCACAGTCAAAAGCCCGCGCTGAGCACGAAAACTTAGCAACACACACACACAGCACCAGCACACAACACACGGCAAGAACAGCAGTCAGTCGCAGGACACTGACATGATCACAAACTGGTGCGGCTTATCACAAACAAACAACCAATCACACGGTTACACACGCGGCAGCGTGGCGCCACACACATTATAAGGGCTTTATAGTATACTTATATATTATATATAGTATAGTAGTATAGTATATATATATTATTGTTCGGATTCGCATTGGCGGTCGTATATGCGTGTGAATACAGTCGTCTTATTAAGTAGCGGAAGTGTCGTGTGGCAGCCTCTGCAAGCTAGTGATATAATCGATAGATGCTGGCACATAAGAGTCTCTAATAATCGTACCATGCACGGTCGTTCAGTGTCCCAGCTGGCGTTAGGGGCAGGTCCTGGCGCAGAGTGTGTGGGTTGGGGGGGAGAAGGCGGAACTATTCACATTGGCTGCATGGCACGGGGCTGTACTAACACACGCCACGTGCGCAACCCGGGAACAACCTGCATGGCCCGGTACATCCTCGCAATGTCCTATAAGAGGTGCTAGGGGCGCGCCAGTAAGCGACACACGCGGCGCAGCCGGGCGCACCGGTACTGGCGGCAAAGCCCTAATGGGGTGGGGGTGGCAGGGAGGCGGAGGCGCCCCCGGACGCTCTTGGATTTTTAGGAATTTTAGAAGTTCAATGATGGCGCCGTTTTTGGAGAAGAATTAAACAGAAATTGGTATTATGTAAGTGCAATTTTGTTTGAATTCTAGGGTATTAATTATTTGATATGGTAAGCGCTAGCATAGCAGACACTATGCACGGCTCAAAGTGGGGTCATTCACACAAGCGTCAGTTTGCCGCCTACATGGCAGTTCCAACATGCTGATCTCAAGCGATTAACGCTCGGGGCAAACTAACGGCTGTGTAGTTTGATTCAGGATATTTTTACTGAAACGTTCTAAACCATGTGGTAAAAACATTTAACATTTTGAAATGGTGAACGAGTGACTACGGGCGCCGACGGCAGAAGGTAGGAACTACAACTCTGAACAAACCACTAGGATATGGAAAAACGTAACACGCAAAGTAAGAACACAAAACCGCAACACACGGATTAGCATCAATGGCGACGCGTAGTAAGGTCGGGATTTCGCGAATCCAGGCAGGGCACGGCAATCGAACTGAGGGCGACTCTCTAGAGCGCGACGCACGCACGTCAACGCCGAACGGCACGCATTACACGTAAGTCCGTTTACAAGACTCGGCTTTAATAATTGTACCTATTCGCTGCTTGGTCTTTTCTATGAGCTTGACGTTGGCTTATCTCCCGCTGTAATGGTCTCATTAGTGTGTGTGTGTGTTGTGTGTGTTGTCGATGGTGCGTGCTTGTGTGTGTGTGTGTGGTGTGGTCTGTGTATGTGTGTGTGTGTGTGTGTGTGTTGTGTGTGTGTGTGTATGTGTGTGCTGTGTTCGTGTGGTGTGTGTGTGTGTGTGCGCGGTGTGTGATGTGTGTGTGGTGTGCCGCGTGGTGTGCCTGTGGTGTGTGTGTGTGTGTGTGTGTGTGTGTTGCAGTGTGTGTGTAGTGTGTGTGTAGTGCTGTGTGTGTGTGTGTGTGTGCGTGGTGTGCGCGTGGTGCGTGTGTGCCGGTGGCCAGGCGGACCGTATGCCGTGTGTGAGCGTGTATGCATAATTGCGTAACAGCGTGGCGTGTGTGTGCGTGCCAGCGTTTGCCCCGTGCGTGAACATGTATAATGACCCATGCAGGCATGGCGCGTGCGGTGCGTGTGTGCGTGTGCGTGCGGTGCTGTCCCCTTACGCACTGCTTGTATATGTTTAACGGCACCAGTCGTGCTTCCCACCGTCTCACTCCGGATGTGTCCGGTCCTCCCAGCCACGGCTAGGCAGCGTGTGGCGTGCCTCATGACGCCAATGGGTAACCACGCGAGAAAGACAAGACACAGCAATACAGCGACAGGCAGCTAGGGTTGCTGACGCGCAGCCAGCTTGGGAGCGGGTGATCGCGCGCGTCTGTGCGCTCGGCGGTAGACACAGCGACCACTCTCCGCATCGCTGCTATTGCCGCGTGCCGCATGTAATTTCTAATTGCCTACGCGTGCTCGCCTGCTTCTATGGTACGGCGTAGCATTTCGCCGTACGCATCGGCGCGTTCAGGCACACCAGCGTCGACTCCGCGCATTTCGCCTTGGAATTTTTCTCGAGTGTTCCTGCTTCGTCATTCCGCTTCTGCGTTCATGATCATCGGCTCTTCTCATACCTTTCTCTGGCTCATGTTTTACATCCTGATCTTTGTCTTGCTTCGGTTTTAGTTTGTCGTTGTCAGAAGCTCCTCGGTCATGCTCGTGCGTGGCTTTATTCGTCACCTCATCTATCCTATTCTTAACCCATGACATCATCACCATCCTACTTCTCCACTGCGCCCTTCCCTGCATTCACGATCATTATTCCGGCTCCGCTACTCGTCTTCCTCGTTCCTCCTTCTCCTGCCTCCTCTTTCTCCCTCTTCCTCGCTTCTCCTCGCTGCCTGCCTCCACTCCTCCTCTTCCTCGTTTGCTTCTCTTCCTCACTCCTTTCTCTTCTAGCTGCGTCCTCCTCCTCTTTACCTCGCTCCTACCTCGCTTCTATTTCCTCACTCCTCCTCCTCCCGCCTCCTCCTCCTCCCCGTCGTCCTCCTCTTCCTCCTGCCTCCTCCTCGCTCTCCTCCTCGCTCTTCCTTACCTTCTTCTTCTCTCCCTTCCTGCCTCGTCCGCCTCCTTCCCTCCAGTCCTGCTTCATTCTGCGAATCCTTCTCATCCTTCTCGGTCTAATCCCACTGCCGGCAATCCTCATCCTCCTTCCGTCCAACCATCGACCCTCCGCCTCGATCTCTTAGTCGTCGTCCCGCATCGTCATTATCCGATTATTTTCTTTCGGCATGCAATTCTTCATTATCGCTTATCCTCTCTCAATCCTCACATCCTCATTCTCACAGCCGCATTCTCATCTTCCGATGCCTTGCAAGTCCGGTCATCCTGCAAGCCGTCAATGTTTGTATTCCGCAATCCGCGCGGCGCATCGCTGCATCCCTCCATGCTCATGCCTCATCCTCACAATCTTTATTTCGCGACATCCTTCATCCCGTCTGCGTTGGGCCGCGTGCGACGGCCCGGGTCGCCATCCCGACCTCGGGCGACGCCCGGCCCCGTACCCCGCGGGCAGGGCCGCCCTCCCGCCACGTAACGTGATGTATAATTTTAATGGCTGTACGTGCTCTATTGATGAATAGACCTTATTCTAAATTCTTAAGCCTTTTTTAACTTTTTGAAATTTTTGACCTCCCAGACGGTGCTGACTTCTGGAAATATATTTAGTTTTCGCTCTAGGATAGCGGAGCTTCTCTCGTTATGAGCAGCACACACAAATTCGGACCGACAGACTTTATCTATACTAGCAGACTAATACCCGTACAACCGACGCAATCGTGGGCCTTACAAATTATAAACTTCATGTAGTGACCACGAGTTGCAGTTAAATAGTTTCATGCAAGCTGAAAAGACAACGAAAACAAACACGAAGATTCTGGGCAGAAAGCAAGAGCCGCAATTCGTATAAGTGCGGCCAGGGGCAAAAAGTGGGCTCAGCTGGTGACCATTGTCTGAAAGGAAACTACGCCGCAAAGATCTATGACTATCTATCATATCCTATCTCTGCTATGTATCTAGCCATCTATCCATCCCAGCGTCTTATCCCTCCATCCATAAGCCTTCGCCCATCATCGCATGTCATCCATGCCATGGCGCATGTCATGCCATCCCATCCCATCTCATCTGATCGCGGCATGCCAACGCCCATGTTGCCGCATCGGGCATGCCATCACCATCCCATCCCATCCATTCCTATGCCATCTCATGGGGATGCCGATGCCGACTCCGATCGCAGTCGACGCCCCATCCGGCATCCGGCATCCAATCCAATCCCAAAGCAGTAAAAAATGAATATAAATATATAAAGAAGCATGAAAATAATAATATATAATAATAGTAACAAAATAGTATTTGGTTTTTCATTTTTAAACTTCTGTTTTATAATGAATGTAGTAAAATTTATTTTTGAGCATGGTTTTGACAATTAAACGGCTGAAGGTGGCAGAAGGGGTAGATACTAAAGAGTAAAAAAAGTCAAAGAGAGAATTTTTGTTCGCCAGCCTGAGATTCGAGACCGGCGGAATCTGGGGTTATGAAAACGACCTATGTGACGCGACTACGCTTAACGAGCGGCGGGGAATGACACGCGCGCATTAATTGCCCAGTAGGCCCTATGTGATGTATTGAATTTCTAACATTTACATTTTTTTTTTACTTTTTAACTTTTTTTAAC
>NW_014577460.1:184690-188836 GCF_000485595.1 Priapulus caudatus
TCGATTGCTACTGATAACTGTCTAATATTGCTCCCTGTTATACTGTACATAACTGATTGTTAACCTGTATATGGTGCATTACTGATCGTACTTATTGTTCTTGTAGCTGAATGTACATAAGTTTGTTAAGTGGTATAATGTAGTAACTGATAAGTCATGTATATAGTGTACTAACTGTAGTACTGTTGTTATACTGTATATGTATAGTGATAGTTCTAGCTGTATTAGCTCTGACGTAACTAGCAACCCCCTTATTGACGTCAGTGCACCTTGTAGGTGGCGTTGCTCTCTTGTGCGCGCTCTCTCTCTCCCTCTCTCTCTTTCTCACACACACATCACACACCAACACACAACACAGACACACACACACACACACACACACACAACACACACATCACCACACACGCACGCACGCACGCACGCACGCGGCAACACAACCGCTCTGCCGATGCCCGTGTTCTTCCGCGGCGTGCACGGTACGTACGTATACGTGAGTGCTAACCGCGGCCCGTAACTCTTTCATCAGGCTGCATCGTCGGTAGCCATTGGCCGGCCGCTGTGCTCGCTAGCGCGTGAGTCACGCCGTGCTAGACCCTGCGCCCGGGTGCGCGAGCGAGGTTAGCGGGCCAGCCCCCCAGTCTTTGTTGAATAATGCTCTAATTATCAGAGCAAGCCTTTTGTCAGCGGGCCACATCTCGCTCGCGCGCGCGCGGGCGGGCGCGGGGAAGGCCGCGGGGAAAGTTTCGCCACGCGAGGATTTATATCATTATTTATTACGCCGGGATCCGCGCGGGGAGCGACATCTTTGTCTCGTGACGTATCGAAGAGTCGAAGTGTGATATTTTGTCGCGGCGTTTTGTCGCGCGCGAGGCTGGCTCCGGTGTCGTCGTGCAGAGGAATACGCGAGGGCGACGAATGAAAGGGATGTTTTGTTGATGGAATGAGCTATTTCGACGACGAGTATTCTTACGTGAGTAACGTGCGTGGCCGTCGTACGTGGCGGTGGTTGCGTGAGGGTGCGTACGTGGCGTGCGTTACGTGGGTGTGTGGTGCGTTGGTGTGTGGTACCACACACACACACACACACACACACACACACACACACACACACACACACACACACACACACACACACACACTAAGCAGCAGCAGCAGTAGCAGCAGCAGTATACCACCACTACCACCAACAGCAACAACAGCAGCATCATAAACAGCAGCAGTACCATCACCACAACCACCACCAGCAGCAGCAGCAGCAGCAGCAGCATCAGTAGCATCATCAGCAGCAGCATCGTCAACAGCAGCAGTAACATCACCACAACCACCACCACCAGCAGCAGCAGCAGCAGCAGCAGAAGCAGCACCAGTATCAACAGCAGCAGCACCATCAGCAGCAATATCAACAGCAGCAGCATCAACAACAGCAGCAGTCGCGGTTGGGTTCCGTGAGCGGCATCCCTAATTCCGCTCGTGGCGAAAGTGTTACGCGCCTGCATACACACACAGCGTGCTAGGCCATGCGTGCTCGCCCCCATAGACATGTGTTCCCTCTACTCCCCGCCTGGCGTGGAGGCGCTTTGCTCTCAGTCAAGCTGCGGCATAGAAACTACGAAAGCTGTACGGTACCAGATCTACAAACTACAGAAATTCACCTATACAGTCGGTGGGGGGAAAAGCACGTATACAAGCTGTGGGATAAGAACTGCTCTTTCTTCCCTCGTTACACTTTACGCGTGGACTCAACGCTGAGTATACCGCCTTGGCTCTCCCGCGTCTTTCTCTCGGCGCGTCTGAGCGTCTCTCGGACAGCGATCCTCTGAGAGACAGAGATGTGACGGAAAGCAGACGACATTTTGAATCGCTATGTTTAACTCTTTACTTCCTCGAGCATATATCAGGGAGTGCTCGCGTCGTAATACATGCATCGACTATATAGGTGACGGCTGATGACGAGCGACAGGTGTGTTATTTAGAAGATGGTCGTCAGGCATTGTATAGATAAAGGTTTGTGCGTGACGTATCTCCTGCCATCACCGTCTCAGCGTGCATGCGCGGCATATCGCAGCTCCCTACTCTTTGTCACTGCATGCATTCCATTGTCGCTGGCTAATAACACAGCGGAATTCTCTCTGTCTGTGTGCCTGTCTCTCTCTCGCTCTCTCACCCTCCCTTCTTTCTCTCTTTCGCTCTTTGTCTTTCTTTCGCTTTCTTACTGTCTTTCTCTTTCTCTCTCTACCTCTCTCTCTCTCTCTCTCTCTCTCTCTCTCTCTCTCTCTCTCTCTCTCTCTCTCTATCTCTTTCTTTCGATTTATCTTTCTCTTTCTTTCTCTCTCTCACGCTATCTCATTCTCTCGTTCCCTCTCTCTCTTTCTTTCTTTCTCTTATTACGTCCCTCTGTCTCTGTCTCAGCACCTTGCCCCTTATTCTTATCTCGACTTTCTTCCTATTTTCTCCTCTCTTCCAGAAGCGTCTATTTAGCTTTCCCATTCTTTCACACTCCGGTCTCGCCCTCTCTAACATCTCTCTCCCTGCCTCTCTCGCGCTCTCCCCTGCGGTTCATGGTGCTCATGAGCTAACGTAAACATAGTCCGGATACACACACGCACACGCGCGCACGTGGAGCACGCATATACACACATCGGTTTTCGAAAACATAGAAACATGCAAAGCGCCGGGGCACTCCTTTCGCGCTTTTTATTGTAGAAACCACATTAGAAAAAAATCCGCTGGCTGACAGCCCGCCACCACCGCTCCTCCGTGCCGTAGCACATGCACAGATAGCATTACGGCGTAAGCATTTGCCCCCTCCGTCAGTAAACTGCTTTAAAACTGTACTGCGCAGCCTAAGATGGCTTTCGTAGCCAGCAGGACCGATGTACGATTGTCTTTTGCAATCGTACGACTCATTAATTCGCGTGCGTGTGTGAGTGAGGACGTGCAGGCGCCGTGCTTGCGTAAGAACACACACACACACACACACACACACACACACACACAACAATTTCACTCGCCCCGCGAAGACGACGGAAAGAATGGCGTTAATGCTTCATCAAAATATCTGCCTCGACATATTTAAATCGCGCGATGATTTTTCTGATTCCGAAAGTTCATCCGACCGACCGACTATACACGCGACGACGTCGCAAAACGATATCGCTCACAATGAGCGCAGCCGACAACAACAAACTATTGCAATTTAAACTCGCAGTATTTAATGCACTCGTTGAGCGAAACGCGCGTAATACGCAATTCAGCGAGAGAAGAGAAGAAGAGAAAAATGGTTTCTCGGAGAGGTTTCAGCCTCGTGGTGTGTGCGCACACACCGCGAGGCTGCATAATTACACGCGAGGACTGAATGCCGTATCGAATGTTAATTTTCGACGTTTGAATGGAGTTGCTGCTGCTGTCGATGTGAAATCGCAATGTCTCATTCACGCGGCGTTCGCAGACAATCAGAGGCGCAGACGACAATGCCTCGCAGGCGTGATCTAACAGCGGTAGAAATCCTTCCCTCCTCCTCATCCTCCTCATCCTCCTCCTCCTTCTCCTCATCCTCCTTATCCCCCTCCTCCTCCCCCCTCCTCCTCCTTCTCCTCTTCCTCCTACCCTCCAGACAATCGTGCGTCTACATGTAGATACTCGAATTCTTCTTCTTTGCGCGTGTGTGCGTGCGTACGCGTGTGTGCGTGCGCGGGCGTGTGTGCGTGCGTGCGTACAGCTCTATATGTATTTAATTTCGACTTTACGCGCACGTGCGTGCATGCGTGCATGCGTGCGTGTGTGCGTACGTCTGTACGTCTCAATTTCGTCTTAACGTGCGCGTGCGTGCGTGCATGCGCCCCTATTCATACGTTCTATACTAGGTTATACCCTATATATTTATACTAGGTGCTTTCCTCATCCGGCGTGCGTGCGTGCGTTCGTGCTTCTAAACGGTCCGACTTATTTGCATCTATTATCCGTCTTATTAGCGACGCCTTTGTGTGGCGCTCTCAACACGTCGCGTTCAGCGCGTCGCACCTCTTACTCTCTCTCTCTCTCTCTCTCTCTCTCTCTCTCTCTCTCTCTCTCTCTTCTCTTCTCTCTCTTTCTATTCTCTCTGCTCTCTCGTCTCATCGTCTCGATCTTCTCTCTCGCGTCGCGCAT
>NW_014577460.1:191602-193723 GCF_000485595.1 Priapulus caudatus
CTCTCTCTCTCTCTCTCTCTCTCTCTCTCTCTCTCTCTCTCTCTCTCTCTCTCTCTCTCTCTCTCTCTCTCTCTTGCGTGCATCGACATTCTTCTACCTGCTTCATCCTTTGCTACATCTTCCAATCTCTTTGCGTGCGTGCGTGCGTGTCCGCGTGCGTGCATGCGTGTGTACTCGCCTTATGCTTACATGTACTACCGCACGCTCGTGCGTGCGTGCGTGCGTGCGTGCGTGCGTGCGTGCCCGCTGCGTGTGGGCGCGCCTGCGTGTATATAGACACCTCCTGACATTCGATAGATAATGAGGACGAAAAGCACGCGTAACGCGATATCGTCCTTCGAAAGGTGAATCAAACCACGAAACCATAACACGAGCTCGCACAATCATGCAGCCCCAGTCCCAACATGTTCTGCTTGCATCTATGACAAAATCGACATACGCATATACGCTTTCCTATGAGACTATTTGTCATAGGAAGATTCTTTCTATGACAAATATTGGCGAGTCAACTTGGTTCCGCTTTACAGCTGAAATTCACTGCTTGCCTTCATAATAGCGCTCCTAAATTCCTATGATGCGCACAACACATACAACAATATTTGTCATAGGAAGAATCTTCCTATGACAAATAATGTCATAGAAGAGCGTATATGCGTATGTCGTATTTGTCATAGATGCAAGCAGAACAGGCTGCGCGGACGCGCCTACAACGCAGGCCCCCCTCCTACGCTCGCCTCTCTTGCGCAAGCACGGGGGGAAGGTAACGGGCGCGCACTTGCGTTTCTCGCACGCACAATACAAATACAATACTTTCGGTTACAATACTCTCCGTCACGCACTATCCCCACGCGCAATCTCTGTCGAATGCAATTTTCATTTCACTAGTCGCGCATTAACGACCAGTAACAGCAGCAGCAGCAGCAGCAGCAGCAGCGGCAGCAGCAGCGGTAACAGCAGCAGCAACAGCATCATCGCACGGCTTTTCTAACGAGTATTACGAAAGCAATCATTCATCAACGCCACCGTCGCGTTGCCGAGCCGTCGCTTCACGCGCGGTGGTCGGCGCATGCGCATTGCATCGTCATCGTTGTCATCGTCGTCATCGTCGGCGGCGTTGTTGGCGAAGGCGGATCGATAGGCGCGAAGCTGCTACGACAAATTGTCGCCGATGTTGAGTAGTGTGATTTCCTCGCTCGCGCGGTTGCTCCAGAAACGGACGGCGACGGCTCGTATACCCGGCATCAAGGTTATTTAAATGACAAAAGCCGACACACGGGCTAGCCGATGTTCGCATTCCATTCCCACACATACACGCACACGCACGGATGCACGCACACACGCATGCACACACACACTCGCACACGCACACGCACCCGCACACGCAGCACACACACACACACACACACACACACACACACACACACACACACACACACACACATGAATATATATGTATAATCATTGACATATGTATGCTGTATTGTATAATATATATATATATTAACATTCGATATGCGGTGGCGCACTGGGGTGTCAAAACGGCATGGCAAGTAAAATTGACAGCACACTAATGAGTTTCTTCTTCTCTCCGTCTCCTCGCTCTCTTCTGCCGCCGCTCCTCTCTCTTCCTCGTCTCCTCCTCTCTCTCCCTCCTCTTTCGTCTCTCTCTCTTCTCCATCTCTTCTCTCTACTCTCTCTCGATTCTCTCTCTCTCACTTTCTCTCGTTCTCCTTCTCTCCGTATCTTTCTTTCTCCTCCTTTCTCACTCTCTCTCTCGTTCTCTCTCCTCCTCTCTCTGGTCTCTCTCTCTCTCTTTCTCTCTCTCTCTCCTTCTCCCTCTTGCCTTCTCTCTCTCTGTCTTTCTTTCTTTTTCTCTCCTCTCTCTCTCTCTCTCTTCTCCTCCTCATTCTCTCTCTCTCTTCTCCCGTCCGGTCCTCTCATCTTCTGTCTCGGCGCTTCCTCTCTCCTCTCTCTTCTCTCTCTCTCTCGCTCTCTCTCAGTCTGCTCGTGCTCTCTCTCTCGTCTGTCTCCTCTCTCTCTCTTGTTCTCTGTGTGTTGTTCTCTCCCGTCTCTCGCTCTCACTCTCCTTCTCTCCACCTCGTCGTCTCTCTCGTCACTCTC
>NW_014577460.1:194718-204637 GCF_000485595.1 Priapulus caudatus
GGAAAAAAGGGGGCCCCGTCCGTCTGAGGTACACAAACATTGCACGAGGCTTGGAACCAGCAAGCGTAGGTCAATTATGAATCGCCCGGTTGCATATGTGTCGTGTGTGTGTCCGTGTGTGTCGGTGTGATGTGTGTTGTGCTTGTGTCGTGTGTTCGTCTCCTCTCTCTCTTCTCATCAGATATCGGCGGGGTTCGCTTGCACATGCATATGTGGGACGCGGATGTGGGTTAGCCCCAGTCTCTTGCCCAGGCGCGCACACACAATAGTGCTATTTATCACACGGGCGAGCAGTCAAGTGGACGAGGCGCTGGAGGACAATCAGGGCTGTCATACCGCGGTAGTGGATGACCGAGGATGATGCTGAATAGTACACCGGCACCTCCCTCATGGTGAGGTGGGGTTGGTGTTGGAGTGGGTGTTGGGGATGGGGGTGGGTCGTGTTGCGCGGTGCCCTATATAGGAGCTACGCACCCTTACATTATAAAAAGGCAAAAACACGGATACGTTATTTTATTTTCGTGTTGTGCTTCTTTCATGCTAGCATTGATAGTGTAATACCGTAGGAAGGATCAGTGAAATAGGTTACACCGTTACGCGTAATAGTCCGCGTGTAAGGAAGGCCATCCATCAATGTAGATTGGTTACACGCCCGCGTGCAGGGAAGACCAATCAGCAGCAATGACATAGCAGATATCATCCATCCGCATGCACGGCCGCGTGCAGGTGCGTACATAACGTAGGTTACACGCCTGCGTGTAAATGGGAAAGCAGATAATTCTATAAGGAGACGCTGCAGCCAACTACGTTACACGCTTGCGTGCACGCGGCAGCAAATATCGGCTATGACATGAGCCGGAGAGATTACATAATCAGGAATGCATAACATAGAATAATTACGTTGTCGCACGGGAACCTTCCGGATGCTAAAAGTGATGAAGCGAATTCACACAACTCCATGTACAGTTGCACAATCTACAACAGTGCCGCGGTTGCCTTTTCTCTGCCGGCACAGGACAGGATTGATATTAATTTACGTATAGGTGAGCGGGTGGCGGCGTCTAGGAATGCACGTTGCGTAATGTGAAAGTCCGCAGAGGCTGTGTCGCTTTAGGGCAGTAGTTAATTTAATTCTTACGCCGATGAGAACGTACATGTATATAGGAGTTAGCGAACATGGGAGGACGTGAGGGCACAGCGACAGGTCCGTGACCTGTGTGGTGTGTGGCAGGTGCGCACAGCATGTGGCCTTCATATTAGAGACAGAGAGAGAGAGGGGGGAGGGAGAGAGAGAGGGGGAAGGAGAGACAGAGAGGGAGAGAGCGAGAGACAGAAAGAGAGGGAGGGAGAGTCAGAAAGAGAGGTAGAGCGAGAGAGGGAGGGAGGAAAGAGAGGGGGAGGTAGAGAGGGGGCGGGGAGGGAGATAAACACAAACAGAGGAGGAGAAACATGCAGACCAGGCCACAACCCCCTCCGCGCCGAGGGGGAGAAAACATGTGCAGACAAGCGACACGCCCATGCAGAAACATATTCAGAAAAGAGAGAGAGGGAGAGAGAGAGAGAGCGAGATAAGAGAGGTGAGAGAGAGAGAGGCGAGAGCGAGAAGAGACCGAGAGCGAGAGAGAGAGAAGAGAGACGAGAGAGAGAGAGAGAGAGAGGAGGAGATGAGGAGGAGAGAGAGAGAGAGAGAGAGGTATAGTGTGAGGAAGAGTTAGTGTGTGTGTGCGTGTGTGTGTGTGTGTGTGTGTGTGTGTGTGTGTGGTGTGTGTGTGTGTGTGTGTGTGTATGTTGTGGTGTATGTGCAGGTGTATGTGTGTGATATTGAGAATAGAGCGCAGTGCCGCAAGAGAAGCCGAGACGCGCATTGCGCGAGCAAGCATACCAGGTGACAGGTAATAGCGGCGCAGTTGAAAGCGCATTTGCGTCTTCCACGCGTCGCTGCCGCCCGCCACGGGTGTAGCGGCTTTGCCATCCACGACAGCTATCGGCAGGAGAGCTCTCCTATCGTCAGCGCGTAGCGAAGGCGAATAGTTGCGTTGGCCTACATATAGACACAGACAACAGGGCGGAGAATGCGCGCAGACGAGCGCTAATGAAAGGCTATAGGTCAACGAGTAACCGCTAGGCAGTCTTTCCTGGAGCGGTAAGCACCCCATTTTACATTGGCTACTGGCTGCTGCTGCTGCTGCCGATTTGCGTTGAATGATGACCGCTGTAACTCTTGCTCCGCGTGTAGACTGAGATAGAGCGTGAACCGCCACACGTCTGCGCTCTTTCTTTTGTGGGCTATCTTACTCGCTGTTCTCGTCTGTTCTCTCTCGCTCTCCGCTCTGCTTCTCCTGCTCTCTCGTCTCTCGGCAGTGGCGGGCGGCGCCCTCTCTCTACATACTCTCTGCTCTCGCCAGCGTCTCTCTATCGCGCGCGCGCGGCGCGCGTCGTCTCCCTCTTCGCATGCTCACTCACGTCACTCTCTCTCTTCTTTCTTTCTCTCTCTCTCGGCGTCGTCCACGCGTCTGTCGTGATTGCTTGGCGTTCACGAGTTTTGCCGTGTAGTTTACAAACCGCGTTGTAGTTATCCATAGCTTATGCATCAGGCCAGCAAAGCTCAACTACTGCATATCATCCTTCCTAAGAGCGTTGTATTTTGGGAAACGCTCCGTCCCGGCTTTGCTGCGGCTCTAAGGGCACGGCAAGCGTTGCGGTAACCGAGCACGCTGTTCACGCCGCTGGTCGGTGTCACGCCACGCGCGTACGCCGCTTGGTCGGTGTAGCACCGCACAACGCGTACGACACTGGTCGATGTAACACTGCGCACGCGCGTACACGCTAAGCGTGGTATGCCGCTGGTCGGTGTAGCACGCACGCAGCGTACGCCGCCGGTGGTTGGACAGGCCACGCGCGTACAAGCGTGGTCGGGTGGTACACCACGCGCGTACAAGTCTGGTGCGGTGTACATCGACGCGTGTACTCTATTGGTCGGTGTACACCGTGCGGCCACTTGTTTTCTATTGGTCGGTGTACACGCACGGGCGGGTACGCCGCTTGTTCGGTGTACACGCAAACGCGCGTACGGCCGCTAGTCGTTGTACACCGCTAGCGCGCGTACATACGCTGGTCGGTGTTACACGCCCGCGTGTACGTTGTTTGGTGCGATTATAAGCACGCCGCACGCACATTAAGCGTGCAGCCTGCTGCGCGGTGTATGTACACGGGCGCGCACACGCACGCGTGCACGCTGCTGTGGAGTGGCACTTGCACTGGTCGTGCACTGCTATGTGGCGCGCACGCCTGTTATTCAAACATACGTCAAATAAGAACTACTATTTAGCTAAGTGGAATAAAATTTTATATGCATAGTCTAATTGCTCAATACCGACGAGAAGCGCGCTAGTAAACCATAGTCAAAACAAATAACGTCGCTAGCATATTTGCGGATGGTCGAACGATTCGAACGGCAACAGTAATTGTCTCATAAAAGGTTACGTGACAAAGTCATTATTTCACTGAATTTCCAGCGCAGGGGAGTAGGGTGGGGGCCGGAGACATGTATGGAACGTCATTCATAGGCTATAACGGACGCAAGCGAAGGCGCTCGACCGTGTACCGAGAGCCGTTTTCCCATGCCACCTACTCACCAGCCGAGCGCGACTACTATTCGCCGTGTCCAAACGTAACTGGCATTTCTCATGCCGATCAATTCCATTTAAACGTTCGGCAATTTTAAGTGAAGTCACGTGGACCGATCGCGAACCCAAATCGGTCTGTGAGCAGCGCCGCGCAAGATGTGAATGTGGCCAGCGTCAGCCTTGACCGAGCTGAGAGCCAATCGGATCAGATGTTTACGCTTTCGAGGGAAATTTCGGCAGGAGGCGGCGTGGTTCAGTTGCAATGTCTAATATAGATAATACACATGTTCACTATGTGCATGCTTGCATACGTCCTAAACCTTGTCTGCGTCACTGGGTGGCTAATGCGATGTGGCTCCGAACGATGGTTCTCGAAACTGCCTGTTTCGTAAGCAGGAACTAACGGACCACGGACGCTAATAGCATGAAACTGTTGTCGTAAGCCCGGCGAGTAGGCCTGAGCACGCCAAACATGCGCCCGCCGCGCGCGCGCATGCATCACCGCCCAGAGTTCGCACATATTTTGAAGGCAGAACGATCAGGATGTGTGTGTGGTGTGTGTGTGTGTGTGTGTGTGTGTGCTGTGTGTGTGTGTGTGCTGTGTGTGTGTGTGTGTGTGTGTGTGCGTGTGTGTGAGTGTGCAAGAGAGACCAGCTCGAAGCCCATGGTAAATCATCATGGGCGTGGCCACTGACCGAACCGAGAGTACCGCGAGAACACGCTGCAAATCCTGATCCTGTTCTTTAAAAGGAACGGCGCGACATCTGGTTTACGTTCTACCTGCTTTGTGTTTTAGCAGGCGAAGGCCACGCGAATTGGACATTCTGCTTCCAAACTAAGCAGCATTTGGCAATACACGCGCTGCTTTAACTGCTAATATATATAAAAGGCGTGACGTGCCCCGGAGCAATACCCCGGGCTACTAGTACAAGTAGAGAACAATACATCGTGGCGGTCTAGTTCTAATCGTGTCTCCTCTTCTCGTGCTCGATACACTTCTCTTTATGGCTGTGCCTCTTTTTTTTCGCTGCTCGCTAATTTTGCTGCTCTCTTCTCTCTCTTCTCGGCCTGCGTCCCTCTGTAAGATTTGCGTTCTCTCTCTCTCTCTTCTCGACTTCGTTCATATTCGTTTCTCTTCTCTCTTCTCTGCGCTCTTTTTCTGCCCTTTTATGTTCGCGCTTTTATTCTCCCTCCCTCTCTCTCGTTTCGTTCCTCTCTAGCTTTCCGCTCTCTCTATTTTCGCTCCCGTTCGCTTCTGCTGCATTCGCTATATCCTCTACACACTGCTCTCATACTTGTCCATCTATCTATCTATCTTATGCTATTCTATCTATTCTATCTATGCTATCTATGCTAATCTATCTATGCTCTTTCTTATCCTATCTATCTATCTATCTATCTATTCTATCTATCTATGCTATCTTTCTATCTATCTATCTATGCTATGCTATCTATCTATCTATCTATGCTATCTCTCTATCTATCTATCTATGCTATCTATCTATCTTATCTCATCTATCTATCTATCTATCTATCTATCTATCTCCTCTATCTATCTCATCTCCATCTATGCGTATCTATCTCCTCTATGCTATCTATCTATCTATGAGCTATCTATCTATCTATCTATTATCTATCTATCTTCTATGCTATCTATCTATCTATCTATGCTATCTATCTATCTCAATCTATCTCTCTATCTATCTATCTATCCATCCAATCAATCTATCTATCTGATGCTAATCTATCTATCTATCTATATAGTCTATCTATCTATCTAATCTGATCTATCTATCTACTCTATCTAGTCTATCTATCATATCTATTCTAGTTCTATATATCTATCATATCTATTCTATCTATATATCTATCTATCTATCTATCTATCTATCTATCTATCTATCTATCTATCTATCTAATCTATCTATCTATCCATCCATCAATTTCTATCTATCTATCTATTCTATCTATCTATCTATGCTATCTATCTTATATATTCTTATCTATCTATCTATCTTCCTATGCTATCGTATCTATCTAATCTTCTCTCTATTCTATCTATGCTAATCCTATGCTATCTATCTATCTATCTATTTATCTATCTGCTTGCCCGCAGCTCGCCCGTTGGCTTTCAACCCGGCAATAATATATATTTTCTCAGCAGCGTTGCGAGCGCTGCAGACTACGCTGGCATTACACACCACACTGCTGTTCACACACATCACTCCCTTACATATCCGGTCAAGATCCGGTAGCGAGCGAGAAAGAGAGAGAGAGAGAGAGAAAGAGAGGGAGAGAGAGAGAGAGAGAGAGAGAGAGAGAGAGCAGAGAAAGTGCCAGAAGAGAGAAGAGAGATGAGAGAGAGAGATAAGAGAGGGAGAGAGATGAGAGAGAGAGTCGAAGTGTCGAGAGAGAGGAGCGAGCCGAAGAGAGAAAGAGAGGGAGCGAGAGAGAGAGAGAGAGAGAGGCAAGTGTGAGAGAGAGAGAGAGAACGAGAGAGAGAGAGTGAGGAGAGAGAGATGAGAGAGAAGAGAGAATGAGAGAGGAGAGCGACGTGAGAGAGAGCAGAGAGAGAGAGAGAGCGAAGAGAGAGAGAGAGAGAGAGGAGTGAAGAGAAGACAGAGCCAGATGAGAGAGCAGAGGGGAGAGAGGGAGAGATAGAGGGAGAGACAGGGATAGATAGAGCGAGCGAGAGAGGGGGAGAGAGAAGGGGAGAGAGAGGGATAGAGAGAGCGAGAGAGAGAGAGACAAAGAGAGAGCGAGCGACAGGAGAGCAGAGAGAGAGAGAGAGAAGAGAGAAGAGAGATGAGAAGAGAGAGAGAGCGAGCGACAGAGGGGGAGAGAGAGCGTGAGAGACAGAGAGGGAGAGAGAGGGGGAGAGAGAGAAGAGCGAGACAGAGAGACGCGAGAGAGAACGAGCAGGGAGTGACAGATAGAGAAGAGAGAGAGAAAAAAACGTTGATGGCGACGTGAACGCCACACGCCGCCCGCGCACCGAGTGCCATATCCGGTCTCAAACCATCCCTCACCACTTCAAATCCTCATCCTCAGTCTTCCTCTAATCGTGCATGAGCAGCGAGTCGCGATTGCAACGCTGCAGGTATAAACTCGGCAGTAAAGATGTGTCGATCAACGTGGCTGTATCCACCCTGACGGAGACCGGCATACCCGCGCGCGCTCACCGCTTTGTGTTTTACGAATAATCGGTCACGAAAGCCACGTGTTTCCCGCCGCCGTTATAGCATACATGCGTGCGGGTTATAGGGGAAGCTGTATGTATGTATGTGTGTGTGCGCGTTCGAAATAACATTCACTCTCGGACGGTTGTTTCTTCGTCATAGGTCATGGCAATTTCAGTCGTGCGGCCATTGTTTCATTTCGGGCCATGTCGTATTACGCATAAAGCGTTATCGAGTGTGTGTTACCGAGTTGCAATGATGCAATTTTTGCTGAGATGGATGAATTTTTCGTCCTTCCGCCGTTTCTCGCTTTCATTCCAACGTCAATCCAGTGCGTGTTGGCGTTCTCCTAAACATACGCTCACGCTCTCGTTCGCTTTGCGCGCCCGATAGGCGGAACAGGGTTTCTCTTTCTAAACGCATCCTGTTACACCCACATACCGCGGACATCGTGAACTGAGCTAACATAGACTGATGTTTGTGATAGTCAGTAGGCAATTTAATGTAAACTGAATTGACCCCCGATGTACATCAGGCAGTCGAGCGACTGCTAGCCCTACCGCTTGGCAATTTCTTCGCCGTAAAATCGGCATAAATTACACATATATCCACTCGATATTAAACTTAAAATAAATAATAGGCCAGAGATTTTCTCTCTCCGCAGTGCAACGTCTACCAAACATACACCACAAACGAGCGGCTGACCCGTCAGAGCGCTCTTTCTTCTCCTCCTCCTCTCTCCTTCTGCTCTCCTCATCTCTCCCCATCTCTCCTCTCTGCTGCCTGCTCTCACTCACACACATGAACATACACCCATACATACCATAATCCTCCCCCTCCTTTCCCTCCTCCACTCAACGTCTTCTCTCCCTATCTCTTCTCTCTTCCTCTTTTAGCCTTCTTTCATTCTTCATTCTCGCTTTATTTTTTTCCTATCTTACCGATCCCGTCTTTATCTGCCAATCGCGTTCTATCCCCCTCTTCTTGGCATTTCCTTCTCTCACTGTGCCTCTTTTTTTGCAACTAAATTATTTTTACATGCGAATTCAAAAAGGCAACCCTTGTTCGTCGCCGGGTAATGGAGAAAGGGCAAGAGATGCCTACCTTCCATCGGGCCCAGAAAATTACCGCGAAATGAAATAGAATTCTTATTCGTGCGGAAGTCAGGCTACAGCAATCTGGCGCTTCGGAATTAGAGGCTCACGAAATTAAAGGTCCTTATTTTAAAGGCTTTTTGCGGCTGAAATTAATTTTTTAACTGGCCTCCCCGCGCGCTTCGGTGATGAGTCGTCGCTCGCTTGCCTATGGCAACTTCTTTGTGCAGTCATCAGGCAATGACCAAGAAATAAAAACCACATGACCTGTACAATGACCGCGATTCGTGGGTGAGCGATGCTATGCGTGGGCGTGCGTGTGTGGCGTGTGTGCGGGGCGTGTGTGGTGTGTGCGGGCGTGCGGCGAGTGTGTGCGGGCGTGTGTGCGGACGTGTGGGCCTGTGCTGCGGGCGTGTGTGTGTGCGTGCGTGCGGGCGTGTGTGCGGACGTGTGTGTGTGTGTGCGTGTGTGGTGTGTGCCGCGGGCGTGTCGTGCGACGTGTGGTGTGTGCGTGTGGGCGGGCGTGCGGGCGTGTGTGCGGCGTGTGTGCGGACGTGAGGGCTGGCGCGTGTGTGCGGGCGGTAGTGTGCGGGCATGTGGTGCAGGGCGTATGTCGTGTATGCGTATATGGTGTGCTGTTCGGTGCGGGCGTATGTGCGTGTATGCGTAATGTATGTGTGGCTGTTTGGTGCGTGCATGGTACGTGCGCCGTGTGCGTGGGCATGGTGCGCGTCTAACGTGTGAGTGTTTCATGTGTGCGGGTGCGCGCGGGCGTGTGTGCGTGCATGTACATAGGTGTTCGTTGAGTGTACAAGGAATCGGGGTAGGCTCGGCATATCAAAGAGATATATCTGGCTACGTATATCATCGTTGAAATAGGACGGCGCCATAATGACAATGTGTGTGCTGTGTCTTGTGTGTGTGTACTGCGTGCGTGTGTGTGGGCGCGTGTGTATTTTGTGTGGCGCGCTGTAATGCGAGTATGTGGCTGTGGCTTTGGATTTTAATATGCACAACGTTTGCACATTATCCGGATATGCATGATTATTCACGATTTAATTAAAGCGAAGCGCAGAGAGATGAGAGAGCGGCGATGGGGTGGCTGCGAGGGAGTGTTGGTGGGGGAGATGCAATACATGGCGTCCTAATCGTAATGAGGCTACTGGCTGACCTTTAGTAAGGCTTGCTAGCCTGTGTGCTAGTAATAATATAATGCCTGAATACTCGTGCATATTAACAGTGAAAGGGTATTAATGTTTTAGCGTAGTTCTGTGTGGAGGAGAAAACGCGCGGCGCTCGTAAATATTTCACGCTTTCCACAAAGCCGTGGGCGTTCGTGCGTGTGTTGTGGCGTGCGTGCGTGGCGTGCTGCGTGCGTGTTTGTGTGCGTGGATGCGCGCGTGCCGTAATCCACGCGTGCCTGTATGCGTTCGCGTGTTCGCCCGGTCGTTCGTGGCTTGGCATTATTGCGTTCGTTAAGTTCGTTCGTTCGTTCGTTCGTTCGTGTCGTTCGTTCGTTCGTTTCGTTCGTGCCTTGCGCGTGCGGCCTGCGTTCGTTGTTCGAAATGTTCGTTTGTTGTTTTTTGTTCGTTTTCTTTATTCCGTTTGTTCGTTCGTGCTTGCACGCGAGCGGTGGCGTATGTGGCGTACTACGTGAGCGTGCGTCATACGTGCCCGCGAGCGTGCGTACGTGCGTGGTGCGCGCGACGTGTGATCACGCGCCAACTGAAGCAAGGAGCAAACTGTGAATCGTGTTTTGCAGGCGTCATCCGTGACACCATTGTGCTCAACGCCCACGTACACGGCATACTGCCCGTACGCACGCACGCAACGCACGGCCCGCACGCAAGCACGCCGCCGAGTACGCAGCGCACGCACGCACGCAGCACACACACGAACAGCACACACACATAGCCCACACAACACTACACCACCACACACACTACGCACGCACGCACACACGCCCGCACAGCACGCAGCGCACACCCACACGCTACGCAGCGCCACGCACCACCACGGC
>NW_014577460.1:204662-208392 GCF_000485595.1 Priapulus caudatus
GAGAGAGAGTAGTAGTGTGTAGAGTAGTGTGTGTGTGTGTGTGTGTGTGTGTGTGTGTGTGTGTGTGTGTGTGTGTGTGTGTGTGTGTGTGATGTGTGTGTGTGTGTGTGTGTAGTGTGTGTGTGTGTGTGTGTGTGTGTGTGTGTGTGTGTGTGTGTGTGTGTGTGTGTGTGTGTGTATGTTGTGTATGTGTATGTATGTGTGTGTGATATTGAGATAGAGAGAGTGGCCGCAGAGAGCGAGAACGCGCGCGCGCAAGCATACAGGTGAACAGTAATAAGCGGCGCAGTGGAAAGCGAGTTTGCGTCTTCCACGCGTCGCTGGCCGCCCCCACGGGTGTAGCGGATTGCCATCCAACGACACTATCGGCAGGAGACTCTCTATCGGTCAGCGCGGTTAGCGAAAGCGAATAGTTGCGTTGGCCTACATATAGACACAGACAACAGGGCGGAGATGCGCGGCAGACGGCAGACGATGCTATGAAGGCTTATAGGTCAACGAGTAAACGCTAGGCAGTCTTTCTGGAGCGTAACCCAATTTTACATCGCTGCTGCGGCTGCTGCTGCCCCGAATTGCGTTGAATGATGACCGCTGTACTCTTTCTCCGCGTGTAGACTGAGAATAGAGCGTGAACGCACACTCTCGCTCTTTCTTTTGTGGGCTATTCTTCTCGTCTGTTCTCTTCTGTCTCTCTCTCGCTCTCTCTCTCTCTCTCTCTCTCGCTCTCTTTCTCTCTCTCGCGTGCGCGCGCCCTCTCTCACATACTCTCTCTCCTCACACACTCTCTCTCTCGCGCGCGCGCGCTCTCTCTCTCTCTTTCGCACTCACTCACTCACTCCCTCTCTCTCTTTCTTTCTCTCTCTCTCTCCGTCCTCCACGTCTGTCGTGATCTTGGCGTTTCACGAGTTTGCCGTGTAGTTTACACCCGTGTAGTTACCATAGCTAGCACAGCAGCAAGCTCACTACGCATATCATCCTTCCCAAGAGCGTTTATTTTGGGAACGCTCCGTCCGGCTTTGCTGCGGCTCTAGGCACGGCAAGCGTGCGGTAACCGACACGCTTTCACCCCGCTGGTCGGTGTACACGCACGCGCGTACGCCGCTGGTCGGTGTACACGCACACGCGTACGACACTGGTCGATGTACACGCACGCGCGTACACGCAAGCGTGTATGCCGCTGGTCGGTGTACACGCACGCGCGTACGCCGCCGGTGGTTGGACAGGCACGCGCGTACAACGCTGGTCGGTGTACACGCACGCGCGTACAACGCTGGTCGGTGTACACGCACGCGTGTACTCTATTGGTCGGTGTACACGTGCACGTGTTTTCTATTGGTCGGTGTACACGCACGCGCGTACGCCGCTTGTCGGTGTACACGCACGCGCGTACGCCGCTAGTCGTTGTACACGCACGCGCGTACAACGCTGGTCGGTGTACACGCCCGCGTGTACGTTGTTGGTCGATATACACGCCGCACGCACATAAGCGTGCAGCCTGCTGCGCGGTGTATGTACACGGGCGCGCACACGCACGCGTGCACGCTGCTGTGGAGTGCACTTGCACTGGTCGTGCACTTGCACTGGTCGTGCACCTATGTGCGCGCACCCTGTTATTCAAAACATACGTCAAATAAAACTATATTTAGCAAGTGGAATAAATTTTATATGCATAGTATAATTGCTAATAACCGACGAGAAGGCGCTAGTAAACCATAGTCAAAACAAGTAAACGTCGCTAGCATATTTGCGATCGTAGAACGATTCGACGCAACAGTATGTCTACATAAAAGGTTAAGTGACAAGTCATTATTTCACTGGAATTCCAGCGCAGGGGAGTAGGGGTGGGGGCCGGAGACATGTATGGAACGTCATTCATAGCTATACGGACGCAAGCGAAGCGACTACGTGTACTCGAACAGTTTTCATGCCACCCTACCACACCGAGCGCGACTACATTCGCGTGTCAAACGTAACGTGGCATTTCTCAGCCGAGTCAATTCCATTAAACGTTCGGAATTTTAAGTGAAGTCACGTGACCGATCGCGAAACCAATCGGCTGTGAGCAAGCGCGCGGCAAGATGTCGATGGCGCACGGTCACCTGACCGACTGAGAGCCAATCGGATTCAGATGTTTACGCTTCGAGGGAAATTTCGCGGAGCGGCGTGTGTAGTGCAATGTCTATATAGATAAACACATGTTCACTATGTGCAGTGCTTGCATACGTCCTAAACCTTGTTGCGTCACTGGGTGGCTAACTGCGATGTGGCTCCTGACGATGGTTCTAGAAACTGCTGTTCGTAACAGGAACTAACGGAACACACGCTAATAGCATGAACTGCTTGTCGTAGCCCGCGAGGTAGGCCTACACGCAAACATGCGCACCCGCGCCCGCATGCATCACCGCCCAGAGTTCGCACATATTATTGAAGCAGACGATCAGGATGTGTGTGTGTGTGTGTGTGTGTGTGTGTGTGTGTGTGTGTGTGTGTGTGTGTGTGTGTGTGTGTGTGTGTGTGTGTGTGTGTGTGAATGTGTAGCACGCATACAAACTTCCACCACGTACTTCTTGAAGTAGACATCGACGTATTTTCCGAAGCGACTTGAGTTGTCGTTGCGCACTGTCTTCGCGTTTCCGAAGCTCTCCAGCAGTGGGCTTGCCTCCAGTATCTGCTCGGTGACAAGGTTACTCGGCGACTTGTTGACAGCTGCTAGGTACTGCATGACGAGCTTAGCTGACTCTGTCTTCCCAGCGCCGACATCGCCGCGCAAATGAAGAGAGAAACGTGCAGCTGATCTGCGCAAACATTGCGCACGGGGTATGTCTCGCGCGCGTTTTTGCGACATCGCGATGCTGACAACTGCGACCAAGTGTAAATGCGACCCAGTTTTGCGACCCCAGATATGTGCGTCGACCGTTTTACGGCGACAGGTGGTATGCTACTTGTTTTCGAATAGACTAATAGGCCGTTGCGCGACAAATCCAAGGACTGTTTTTCACGGCAACAAATTCGGTGGTTTTGCAGCAAGGAATGCAATGGTTTTTGCAGTAACTTCAGCAGGCATAGTTCTCGACAGCAAATAACCAGCCGTTTACGCAGATAGACTAATCGGAGTTTGCGTAGAAGCGTCTGGGTTTTCTTGCGACAACGAATATGTCAATGTTTGCGGCAAACAGTCAGACTCCTGTAGGTCATGCACCATGCCCAGAAAGCTTACACGCAATATCTGTCAGACTTTCGCATCTAATGGCCTCTTATCTTGAACTATCCATTCGCGATTTTAACGACTAAATTTACGGCTGTTTTGCGACAGTGCCTGAAGCTATTTCGCGACAGCTGTATTGCGAAAACATTTGCATCGTTTTACGGCGCATCTGAAGTGATACCTTCTCATAATTCACAGCTGAACTTAGCGTATTATCAATATCTCGCAGATACGACTGTGACAATCATTACTATTATATTAATATATATTTATATCTAATTATATATTAATATATATATATATAAAATTATAATCTATATCAGGTACATGTAAGGTCACGAGTTACTTTGTGGTGATTGTATCTGGTGACCTTGCTAACGTATTGATTATATAATGCCATCATAATGATTGATTATCGTATATGACATATGATTGATTGATTGATTGATTGATGTTGATGAATTGATTTGATAATGCATTTCAGCAATCGTGTTCGATACTCACTTACATATATAAATATAATAA